>NC_057804.1:227423536-227581033 GCF_018294505.1 Triticum aestivum | reverse complement strand
CGTGTAGAGCGAGCCTGACCTCGTGAGGAAGGACCACCTCAGCACCATAGACGAGGAAGAACGGGGTTTCGCCGGTCGACTTGGTAGCGGTAGTATGGATAGACCATAGCAAGGACTGAAGCTCACCGTGCCGGCTCCTACTGCAGGCCTCCAGCTTCTTCTTGAAGGTTTGGGTTTTGAGGCCTTTCAGGACCTTCGTGTTGGCGCGCTCAGCTTGGCCGTTGCTCCGAGGGTGTGCCACCGAAGCGAAGCATGTCTGTGTTCTAAGGTTAGCACAATATGTTTTGAAGAGATTTCTGGTGAACCGCAAACCATTGTCGGTGGTGATGCGATTGGCTACCCCAAACCGGCTCACGAGGCCCCTGATGAACTTGACTGCCGAGCTAGCCGGCATGGTGCAGACAGCTTCCACTTCTGCCCACTTGGTGAATTTGTTAATGGCGACGTAAAGGTAGCGGTAGCCCCCTGGTGCCCGAGGAAATGGGCCAAGGATGTCCAGTCCCCAAACACGGCCAAGAGAGGGGAATGGTCTGAAGGCCCTGAGATGGCTGGTGAATCTGCTTGGCATGGAACTGACAGGCTTCACAAGCCTTCACTAGCTCGATTGCGTCGTTGAGTGCTGTTGGATAATAGAAACCGTTGCGAAACACCTTGCCGACAAGTGTGCGCGAAGACGAGTGGTGCCAGCAGTCTCCACTGTGAATGTCTACCAGCAGCTCTTTTCCTTGCTCCCTGGAGATGCAGCGTAGAGTAACGTCATTCGGTCGCTTTTGATAAAGCTCTCCGTCTTGGATGCAGTAAGCCGTGGCCTGCCTCGCCACACGTTCTGCGTCCTCTTCCTTCTCCGGCAGGATCCCTCGACCAAGTAATCCTTGAACTCCACGGTCCAACATCCTTCCTGAGGCTCCAGCGCCAGGAGCAGGCGTACCCCTGAGGTCGGGCCACAGGCCAGGGCTCCTGAGACAAGCGGTTGAAGGAGCTCCTCCCGAGGCTGTGCTGTGCTCGACAGTGATGGTGCCGCCGAGCGTTTGAAGAGTCGCTCCTCGAAGACGCCGGGCTCCTAAGTAAACCGCCTGGATGCCCTCCTGGTGATGTCATCAGCCTCTTGATTGGTGCCGCGAGGCACATGTTGCAACTCCATCCCCCAAAACTGTTTCTCCATCTTGCGGACGTCCGCGAGATATGCTTCCATGTGTTCGTCCTTCGGCTCGTACACCTTGTTGGAGAAGTTGACGAGAAGTTGTGAATCGCCCTTGATGATGAGGCGCTTAACTCCCAAGGCGACTGCAGCTTTCAAGCCTGCTATTAGGCCCTCGTATTCTGCTATGTTGTTGGAGACGTTTTCTCCATGCTGGAAGCAGAGTTGCACGGCATAGTAGAGCTTGTCCTGAGTAGGAGATATGAGCACCGCGCCGGCCCCCGCGCCATGTGGGAGAATGCCCCGTCGAAGTACATGACCCAGCCGTCCGGTGCCTCGCTTCCCAGGGAAAGCGATCGATCCTCGCCCGCTTTGAGCCCCGGTGCCTCTGCCCGTTCTACCATGAAATCTGCAAGTGCGGCTCCCTTGATGACTCTGGTCGTGCTGAATTCTAGCTGAAACGCTTGCAGTTCAATGTTCCATTCAGCGACTCTTCCAGCTGAGTTGGGGCTCATGAGTAGCCTTTCCAAGGGGTATGCTGAGACGACCTTGATGGGATGACCTTGGAAGTAGTGCCGAAGCTTGCGTGAAGCCACTAACAACGCGAGGAGGAGTTTTTGGGGCATGGGGTACCGCGCCCTTGCGTCCCTTAGTTCCGTGCTGATGAAGTATACTGGGTGCTCGACGAGGATTAGGGTGCTGGCGCTGCCCGTGTCCTCCGGGGGTTGAGGCGCCTCCTGAGACGGCGGAGCACCCAGCGCTGCCCGTGCACTCCCCTGTCGAGGCTGATTCTTTTCTGCTACGGTCGTGGTCTTCGCGAGGCTTTCTTGGCTTTGCTCTGCTTCAGCCGGGACGGAGGCTGCAGCCTTGGTCCAGCGCTCCTCTCTAACCGCCACAAGGGTCGCGCTGGTGGAGTAGGGGGTGGCTGCAAGGTAAAGCACCAGGGGCTCCCGACGGCGCGGAGCTACCATCACCGAAGGGCTGGTAAGGTACCTCTTGAGATCTTGGAATGCCTTGTCGGCCTCTTTAGTCCACTCGAATGGACCCTTCTTCTTCATCAGCTTGAAGAAGGGCAGTGGCCGCTCCCCCAGCTTGGAGATGAAGCGTCCTAACGCGGTTACACGCCCGGTGAACTTCTGCATTTCTCTGAGGGTCTTCGGCGGGCTCATGTCTTTGACTACCTTGACCTTCTCTGGGTTGGCCTCGATGCCCCTGTGGGACACGAGGAAGCCCAAGAGCTTGCCCGAGGGGACTCCAAACATGCACTTCTCCGGGTTGAGCCGCAGATCCACTTCACGGAGGCTCGCGAAGGTTTCTTCCAGGTCCTGTATCAAGGTTTTTGCCTCCCGTGACTTCACCACATTGTCATCGATGTAAGCTTCAGCGTTCCTCCCGAGCTGCCGGCCCAAGGCGATGTGCATCAGCTGCTGAAAGGTCGCGCCTGCGTTGCACAACCCAAATGGCATGCAGGTATAGCAGTACACTCCACACAGGGTCAGGAATGCCATTTTCTCCACGTCTTCTACCGCCATCTTGATCTGGTGATAGCCCGAGAAGGCATCTAGGAAGCACAATAGGTCACACTCAGCGGTAGAGTCGATGATCTGGTCGATGCGAGGGAGCGGGAACGGATCCTGTGGGCAGGCCTTGTTGAGGTTGGTGAAGTCGACACACATGCATTCCTTTCCTCCCTTTTTTGGCACAACCACAGGGTTGGACAGCCATTCAGGGTAGCGGACCTCGCGAATGACGCCCGCTGCCTCTAACTTGCGGGTTTCTTGGATGATGAAGGCCTGCTTTTCTGTGGACTGCCGCCTTGCCTTCTGCTTCACGAGGCGCAAGTTGGGGCACACGTTGAGGTGATGTTCAATCACATCCCTTGGGACCCCTGCTAGCTAATCAGGTTCCCATGCAAACACCTTATTGTTTGCACGTGGGAACTTCACCAAGGCCTCCTCCTCCTCAGGTTCGAGGTTGGCGCCTATGGTGAAGGTGGCGCCGGTGGATCCATCCTCGTCGACCGGTACTTGCTTGGTCTCCGCTTTGTCTTGGGTGAATAGCTGCTTCTTCTTAGCCGGCGTAGCCTTCTTGGGCTCGAGGGCATCTGTGCTGGCGGGCTGCGCCACCGCGGCCATCTTGAAAGCAAGCTTGAGCGCCTGCAGCGCATCCCTTGTGTCTTCGGACACGGTAAGGACGCCGCTGCTCCTGGGCATCTTCATGAAGTTGTACGCCGGGTGAGTCGCTGCCATGAACTGGGCCAAGGCTGGGTAACCAAGGATGGCGTTGTACGGGAGGCCGGTGGGGGCGATGTCGAAGTCGATCAGCTCCGTGCAGAAGTTGTCGTGGGTGCCAAAGGTCACCGGGAGGCAGATCTGCCCCAGGGAGCCGGTGGAACCGCCTCCAACGCCCGAGAAGGGCCTGCTGGGTTGAGGCCGCTCTAGCGGCACGTGGAGTAGGCTGAAGGCCTCCACCGAGAGCACGTTGAGGCCGACACCACCATCGATCAGGGTCCTGGTGACGGCCACCTGGCAAATGGTGGGGGTGCATAGCATCGGGAGTGCGCCCGAACAGGCGGTGTTGGAGGGGTGATCATCCGAGCTGAAGGTTAAATCAGCCTCGTGTGCCACCCAGCCCGGGGGGATTTCACAATGCTTGAGGACGGCGCCGATCTGGCGGACGAACGGCTTAACGTGGCGGCTCAAAGGTGGAGCCTGCGATCCGCCCAAGATGGCTGCGATGATTGGTGATGCCGGCGTAGCATGATGGGCGAGGAAGAGGTTGCGCAACTCCTCCCAGGAGGCCACAGAAGCCGCTGGCAGGTGGAGCAGCCACATACGAGGGACACCGGTGAGGGTCATGGGCAGCCAGTTCGCCATGACCTTGTCGTCGCCTCCGGCCTTGAGGGCGGCTTCTTCATATGCTAGCAGGAAGGCCAGTGGGTTGGCCGTGCCGTCGTAACGCGGTGGCATGTCCGGCTTGAACTTCTTCGGCCACCGCACTTGTCGCAAGGCGGGTGTTGGGGATATTACTACTAGGTGTGAGCCGGCCTACCTGGGCCGGGTTAACTTCATTAGTAGTATAAAGGTGATTAAGCAGATGAAGGCCCAAGGCCTGTAGTCGGTTTAGAACCTGTAGCTGTAAACCGGCTTGATATGTAAACTTGTATTGTAAGATAGGAATAGAGAGAGACCAACCGGGATATGAATATGAACCGGTGTGGGACTCTATGAACCAACGGGCGTCACCCGTGTATATAAGGGGACGATCCGGCGGCGGTTCAAGGACAGACAACAACAACTCGAGCCTAGGTGAAGCTTGTTTGCTCCCTAGTCACCGAGACCACATCAATTCCATCACAACTAGACGTAGGTTTTTGCCTTCATTGAAGGGGCCAAACTAGTATAAATCCTTGTGTCTTTGCGTCCGCTTTAACCCCTTCAAGTTAACCCGTAGCGATGGCTCCATGACTAAGTCCCTTCATGAGGACATCTGTCGTGACAAAACCATGACAGTTGGCGCCCACTGTGGGGCTATCGCACGACGGTTTGATGATCTTGGAGGGCAAGCTCAAAGGACTTGAAGGCTATGCTGTGGGCCGGATGACCAAGAGTCGTCGCGGCAAGATCTACATCGATGATGCAGGATGGGGTCCCGAAGCCGGCTCGATCGAGTACGGGTACCGGGTCCCCTTTGGTGGCATACACGTTTTTATCGGCAAGATTGGTGAGCCTGGGCCTGAGCCGGACATCTGCACCAACCTCGTCGAAACGGCTCAGCGTGCGAGATCTACCTAGGTTAAACCGGCCGTGAAGCATGCCTTCGTGGGAGTCATCCACGGAGGAGAGCATGGGGACGAGTCAGAATACGGTAGCGATACCGTCGTCTATTCTAGCAACGAGTCCTCGACCGGGGAGACCGAATCATTGTACCAGTTGCAAGACGACCAGATTAGGGGCTGTTCCGATGGCGACAGTATTCTGGACCCCCCTGAGCAGATCAACCGGGTTGGAATATTCATGGCCGGTACGCAGGCGGCGAATCACTCCTCGACCGCAGCAGCAATGTTCTCCGGATCAGCAGCGGCAGCGGCAGCAGGGGCAGGAGGCCTTGTGCGCCCACCGGTTCAAGTTCTGTCTGACTTGTTTGATGCACTAGCTGTACTAATGGCAGAGGCCAATCCGGCGGATCAGGAGGCCCATGATGCAGAGGTTGAAAAGGTGAGAGAGCAGATCGCACAGGCCAAAGCCGACCTGGCATTAGAGAAGGACAGGATGGCCGCAGAGCGGGCCGCTTTGGATGCCCAGGCCTATAAGCTCATGCTCGACCAGAACGCATCACAGGAGGTCTTGAAGCGGAAGCACAGATCACGCCTGCCGTTAGGGTTCGACCCTCGAAATCTCTTTCACACTCTAGAGGCTGGAACCCGTAATCCGCCGGGGCACCGGGAGGTAAACCGGGTCGAGGCACCAGGGCCAGGAGCGACAGTTCAACCCCGCCTGATGGAACCTCCTCGGCAGAACATTGTGATTCCTCCACCGGTCCAGACACCTCCGGGTCATTATTCTAATCCTATGGACAATCTCGTCGCAGCTGCTGCGCGATTAGAAGCTATCCCGATCGAAGGAGACTCTCCGCAAGCAATAGAGACGCGCCGGGTTAAGGAACTTCTCCGGACCGCTTTGATTCAGCAGGAGGCATATTCATACAGCCGCGATCGGATTCATTCCACACCTCGTCCAATCCGGAGCTACAGTAGGCACATGGATGAACCGGCCGTATCAAGCAATGCGCGGAGCCGTGAAGCGGCCCGTGGCAATAACCCGACAGGTGGTGTTCGCGATGCTCAGGATGTAGTGGACCGGGCCCGGGCACGAAGGGAGGCTGAGTTAGCAGCACAGAACGAGGCGGATCAGCTTACGGCGGTTCGTCCTACCACCTCTGCCGGGCCAGGGGTCGCCTCTAGCCTGGGAGTGCCCTGTCTAGTCCCCGCTTTACGCAATGTGCGCCTGCCCAAAGACTTCAAGGGTCCGCACAAGGTGCCAAATTACACCGCTGACTTATCTCCAGAAGCGTGGGTAGAGAGTTATGAGATGGCCATGGAGATGCTGGATGCGGATGAGACCGCGTGTGCAAAATACTTCACCATGATGCTTGAAGGCACGACCCGTACTTGGTTGAAGAGCCTGCCGCCTAATTCTATCAGTTCATGGGCCCAGTTGCGGACCCGGTTTAT
This sequence comes from Triticum aestivum, assembly GCF_018294505.1. Classification (NCBI taxonomy): domain Eukaryota; kingdom Viridiplantae; phylum Streptophyta; class Magnoliopsida; order Poales; family Poaceae; genus Triticum; species Triticum aestivum. Next base: position 227,574,662 of record NC_057804.1, on the reverse strand, counting down.
CCAGAATTTCAAAGATACGTGTAAGCAGCCTAAGTCCATAGTAGACTTGGCCGCTTGCATTCAGGAGGACAAAGAGTCAACAACCCATTGGGTACGCCGCATTTCGGAAGTCTTGCACTCGTCTGACAGGATCAATGCTGACTCTGCGATTTTAACCCTAGAGGGCAACTGCCGGTTTAAGCATCTGAAGTTGAAGTTGGGGCGTATGAAGCGGTTCTGTAACGACATGGGAACTCTCATGGCCGCTTTGGTGAAGTATGCTGATTCTGATAGTACCAAGGATCCTGAGACTGACGATGACGAAGCAGGGAAGGGAAAGAAGAACAGCAATTTCAAGGGGCATCAACACAAACCGGCGAGCCATGGGAACGGAGGCAAGCATAAAGCGGATGGCAGCATGGACTTTGTGGCTAACACTAATGCGCAGGACAAGGGTCAGCGGCGTAGAGGTAAAGCGGCGAATCGTAGTGGTGCTCCGAATCCTAACCCAGATCGCTTAAACTATTTGTTGAATCAGCCTTGTCCGAAACACGGGACGAGGAAGCGCCGGCGAACTACCTTTGGAAGGATTGTTACATTATGCAAGAGTTTAAAACTCTAATGCCTTCCGATATAACCATGGGTCAGGTGGTGGCTCAGGATCCGGTTTCCATGGGCCGAGCCACGATGGAGCTTCCAGTTCAGGTTTTAATCAGGGCGGTCATAACAACCAGAATAATCAGAGCAGTCAAGGGGGTTACAACCAACAGCAGCAACAGCAGCAGTCGGGTTATCTGAGCCATCCAAAACAGTTGAACAATGGCCAGTATCACGTTTTCACAACTAGCTTGGATAAGCGCGACCGGAAACTTCACAAGCGAGCAGTGAACTCTGTTGAACCGGCCGTACCACATTACTTACATTGGTCGGAACAGCCTATCGTGTGGAGCAGGGAGGATCACCCACCATGGGTGGACAATCCGGGCCAGTTGGCATTAGTGGTAGACCCTCAGGTGGGAGGTTATAAATTCACCAAGGTGCTCATGGATGGAGGGAGCAGTATTAACATCCTGTACTATGAGACATTCCGCCGCATGGGGCTCACAGACAAAAATCTCAAACCATCTAATACGGTGTTCCATGGTGTGGTGCCTGGCAAATCAGCATATCCTGTTGGTAAGATAGCCCTGGAGGTGGCTTTTGGGGACGAGCATGACTCCCGATCTGAGACACTAACCTTTGAGGTGGTGAAGATCCGGAGCCCGTATCACGCCTTGTTTGGGCGGCCGGCTTATGCCAAATTCATGGCACGGCCTTGTTATATCTATTAGCATCTCAAAATGCCGGGTCACAAAGGGACAATAACAGTTCATGGGAGCCGCAAGATTGCTTTGGAATGTGAGGAAGGCGATGCGGCCTATGCAGAGTCGGTTTGTGCCACGGAGGAGTTAAAATATTATAGGGACAATGTTGATCCGGCGGACATGACCCCTTTGAAGAAGCCAACTACGGAGCATGATTCAGATCTGAAGTTCAAATCAGCGGCTGAGACCAAGCTTGTTGACTTCGTGCCCGGCGATTCGTCCAAGCAGTTCACTGTCAGTGCCAACTTGGACCCTAAATAGGAAAGTGCGCTCATCGAGTTCATCCATGAGAATCGGGACATTTTTGCATGGAAGCCTTCTGACATGCTAGGTGTACCGAGGGAACTCGCTGAGCACACTCTTAATGTTGATCCCAAGTATAAACCGGTAAAGCAATTTCTTCGCCGGTTTAAGGAAGAGAGGCGCAAAGCTATTGGGGAGGAGGTGGCCAGGATCTTAGCAGCTGGTTTTATCATTGAAGTGTTCCATCCAAAGTGGCTTGCTAATCCGGTGCCGGTTCTTAAGAAAAACGGCACTTGGCGTATGTGTGTGGATTATACGGATCTTAACAAGGCTTGTCCAGCGGATCCTTTTGCCCTCCCCCGCATTGACCAGATTATTGATGCCACGGCGGTTGTGAGCATTTGAGTTTTTTGGATGCGTGTTCTGGGTATCATCAGATCAAAATGGCGGTTAAGGACCAGGAGAAGACGACGTTTATTACTCCCTTTGGAGCCTTATGCTATGTATCTATGCCTTTTGGGCTCAAGAGCGCCCAAGCCACTTATCAACGGTGTGTACAGAACTGCCTGCATAAGCAGATCGGCCGCAATGTGCACGCCTAGGTGGATGATATTGTAGTCAAGTCAAGGCAGAGGGAGACGCTGGTTGATGATTTGAAGGAAACCTTTGACAACTTACGGGTTTACAAGATGATGCTTAACCTGGCCAAATGTGTTTTTGGTGTTCCGGCAGGCAAGTTACTGGGCTTTCTTGTATCCATCAGAGGAATCGAGGCTAATCCGGAGAAGATTACGGCTATCACCTCCCTGGCTAAACCGAAGTGTATCAACGATGTTCAGCGTTTGGTGGGTCGGATTGCCGCACTGAGCCGGTTTATCAGTCTCCTCGGAGAGAAGGCCATCCCTTTATACCAGATGCTGAGAAAGACAGATCAATTCATCTCGAGTCCGGCTGCTGACGAAGCGTTGGAGGACTTGAAGCGGCAATTAGCCAATCCGCCCATTCTTGCAGCTTCGGTCGATAAGGAGCCGTTATTGCTATATGTAGCGGCCAATGCTCGCGTAGTTAGCGTGGCTATTGTAGTAGAACGCAAGGAGGCGGGCAAGGAGTATCCGGTTCAGCGGCCGGTTTACTATATCAGCGAGGTGCTTATTGAATCCAAGCAAAGGTATCCGCATTGGCAGAAGCTGGTATATGGAGTTTTCATGGCAAGCCGGAAGTTGAAGAAGTATTTCCAAGGGCACCCTATCACAGTGGTCAGTTCAGCTCCCTTGGGCGATATCATACAGAACCGGGAGGCGACCGGCCGGATTGCCAAGTGGGCTATAGAACTTGGGCCACACGGATGGAAGTACGTACCCCGGACGGCTGTGAAGTCTCAAGCACTTGTTGATTTCATCAATGACTGGACTGAGTTGCAAGCACCAGATGAGAAGCCGGATCACACATATTGGACTATCCATTTTGATGGATCCAGGCAACTGGAAGGCTCGGGGGCTGGAGTCGTGTTAACTTCCCCACGAGGTGATAAGTTTTGTTATGTTCTCCGCTTAATGTTCCCTTGTACTAATAATGCAGCTGAGTATGAAGCCTTGCTCCATGGTCTCCGGATGGCTAAAGAGATGAATCTAAGTCGGGTTAAGTGCTTCGGTGACTCGGACCTCGTAGCTCAACAGGTGTCTGGCACTTGGGATTCTAAATACCCACTCATGGCTGCATATCGTCGTGAGGTGGATATTGTTGCAGGTCACTTCAAGGGTTATCAGGTGGATCACGTGGATCGTCGAAAAAATGAAGCGGCGGACGCTTTAAGCCGGTTGGGCTCTCAGCATAAACCGTCCCGCCTAATGTCTTTCTTGATGTGTTGCACAATCCGTCAGTCAAGCTCCTAGGTGAAGCGGATTTGGCTATTCCTGATCCGGAGGCTCAATTGGTGGCAGCCCTGCATGTTATACCGGATTGGATAGTTCCTTATCTTGCGTACATGAACCAGGGAGAGTTGCCAGAGGATGAGACTCTAGCCAGGCAGATAGTCCGGCGATCCAAGTCTATGACCATTGTCAATGGCGAATTGCATCATTGCAGTGTATTAGGGGCGTTTCAACGCTGTGTCTCCCCTGAGGAAGGCTGTGAAATTTTACGCGAAATCCATGAAGGGGATTGTGGTCACCATGCCGGTTCAAAGTCTCTGGTGGCTAAGGCATTTCGTCACGGGTTCTACTGGTTGACAGCTCATGCTGATGCGGAGGACTTGGTTTAATGGTGTGATGGCTGTCAGAAATTTTCAAGGCGTGCTGATGTGCCGGCTCAAGAATTGAGGATGATTCCAATTACTTGGCCATTTGCAACATGGGGGCTGGATATGGTCGGACCTTTTAAAAGGTCCAAGGATAAGAAAACCCACCTTTTGGTGGCAGTCGATAAATTTACCAAGTGGGTTAAAGCGGAGCCTGTTAGTAAGTGTGATGCAGCTACAGCAGTGCAGTTCATTAAAAAGGTGATTTTTCGGTTTGGCTTTCCACACAGCATCATTACTGACAATGGTACCAATTTATCCAAGGGCGCTATGAAGGAATTCTGTGAACGTGAGCACATCCGACTTGACGTATCGTCAGTGGCTCACCCGCAGTCCAATGGGCAGGCAAAACGAGCTAATCAAGAGATCTTGCAAGGCATCAAACCCCGGCTTATGGTTCCATTGCAAAGAACACCGGGTTGTTGGGTTGAAGAGCTACCGTCTGTGCTATGGAGTATCAATACTATGCCCAACCGATCTACCAGATACACGCCGTTTTTATGGTCTACGGAGCAGAGGCGGTTCTCCCTAGTGATATCCGGCACGATTCGCCTTGTGTAGCGGCTTATGTTGAAACGGACAATGAGACAGCACGGCAAGATGCTTTGGACTTATTAGATGAGGAGCGTGACATAGCGGCTACCCGCTCGGCGATTTATCTACAAGATCTTCGTCGCTATCATAGTCGCTGGGTCAGAACCAGAGCTTTTCAAGAAGGAGACTTGGTACTCCGGCTCATCCAAGACCAGACGGATATGCACAAGTTATCCCCACCTTGGGAGGGACCTTTCGTGGTCAGCAAGAATCTGCACAACGGGTCGTACTATCTGATTGATATTCGAGAGCATAAAGACTCACGCACATCAGAGGAGGAGACCAACAGGCCGTGGAACATAGCTCATCTTCGGCCTTACTACACTTGAGCCATTGGCTCTATCTATGTACATATTATGACAGTGTATATATTATCGTTGATATAATAATACCGGAGCCTTAGCTAAAGCGGGGTCTCTGTCTTTTTCCTATCATGTGTGGTCACATGGAGTTGTTCTGTCTTAGAGCGGCCTCCGGTTTACCCCTTGAAATTTGCTTTTCAAAAAAGCTTTGTGATATCACTTGGGGCCTTGGTCGTGTCCGAACCAATGCGACACCTTTTGATAGGCGAAAGCCACCAGATCACTTGGGGACATGGTCAAGTCTGAACCAGTCACGCCTCTTGATCGGCCTAAGGCCACAGAATCACTTGGGGGCTTGGTCGAACCCGAACCATTGCCACGCCTTTTGATCGGCATAAATGCCACGGTTTCATTTGGGGACCTGGCTGACTTGAACCATTGTCACTCCTATTGGAGGCTTGGTCCTGTCCGACCATGGTAACACCATCTGATCAACTCAGTAAAGCATGTTTTTGCAAACGGTTTTTATCATTGCCTTTGCTTCCATATTTATTTTATGACTATTCTTCAATTTTTGTTGTGTTTCTTTTAAATCAACAACACTTTTTTACCGGTTCAGCTGACGGAAATCGGTTCATTTTTAATCCAGAGAAATATGCCCGGTTTAACTTTCCTGTTAAAATCATGGAGTAGCAGGGGGGCTTATAATGACCCAGCACGGTTTACATGGTAAGCCAGCATTTTAAAAAACACGGGAGTTGTTTTCTCCCCTCTGATGGTAATGGTTTATAAAACCTCCGTTTCAAGCCTGGCTAAGCCAACTTTATGCCCAGCGATGGCAGGTATTTTGTATCGCATATTTGATTATATGTTTTAAATACATTGATATATATATATATCAAGGTTATAAACTGGTTGGCGGTATAACCACCACCGCAATTCAAGATTTTCTGATTGCAGGAAATATAAATTGAGGATTTCAAGCAAAAGCATCAGTACGTATGCATGAAGGCATATTTAAAGTAGAAGTATTGGCTATTCTATTACAAGGCAACGCGGTGCCCAAATAAGATCATTGTTATTTTGATGGATCATAATAAGGCAGTTGTTTAAACCGGCTTCGGGTTCAAGCCTGCTCATCAAACCGGTCTGATGGTTGTGGGTCGTCCCGTGCCGCTTCAGCTTCTTCATCTCTATCCATTGGCTTGAAATCAACAGTGGTCCAGTCGATTCCCATTAAAGCTTGAAAGACAGCCTCTTCATGGATTAGAGAAGACGGTTCAATATCAGGAGCGTAAGTATGCTTACGGATTGGAGGAACCAGATTCTCCGCTTCAGGAATTAGTGCAGCCACTCATTTGTTCTGATCATTGTACTGAGCTTGATAATGCGACAAATCGGCCTCTTCAGCAAATTGACAAGCCAGAGGGCGTACTGCACGGTTTATCGCCCTCAAATCATCTTCATTGAACTCTGAGCCATCTTCCTTCAAGCTGGGATAGCCTTGAGCTGCTTCAACAGGATTGAAATCCGGCATCCATGCTTTTGCCCGGATTAAGGCGTTAATGGCTCCGGTTCGAGCAGCAGATTTTTTCGGTTCTTCAATTCGAGCAGGAAGCATTGAGAACCTATTCAGAGTATCTTGGATTAAAGTGGGTGCCGGATTGTTATGAGATGCAGTGGTGATGATCCGCTGCGCTCCGGTGTACAGCTGTTCAATTAAAGTGTAGGCAGCCTTCAACTTTTTCCGAACATCTAACCCTAAGTGACCAATGCGTGTACCTGCAACAATAAAAAGATCACAAACCGGATCTATTATAAGAAGGCCCAAATTGTCAAAGAAACCAAAAGGAGCTTACCGAAGATAGCAGCGGTCATCGAATGTACTTGCCGCTTTACGGTGGTCAGCTCATCTACCACCGGTTTAAGGGCAGCTTCAGTGTTTTCAGCTCTTTTTATTAAAGCGGCCTTTTCAGTGGCCCAATCAGCCCGCTCCTTCTTGAAGCCCTCCTTCAGCTGTTCTGTGATGCTCAAAGTGCTGGTTAATTCCTCCCTGGTTTTGTTGGTTTCGGCTTGTTGGGTTTTCAAAGTTTCCTGCAGATCAGTAATCCGGTCCTCTTTGATCCTCACTTCAGCCTGCATAAAGACAGTGCTTGGCTTTAAACAAACGGTACAAGAATTTGAAGTACCAACCACATAACAAGTTATACGCTTGATACTTGGGGGCTAATGCACCTTCAATTTTCATCTATTACTAAATCGCAAAGTCCCAAGCTCAATACAGGTATTCAACTTGGCACTTGGGGGCTAATGGCTATTTGCTCAAGTTATGTTCTGATGTTAGAATCTTTATTGGAGTCCCGGTTTAACTATACTAAGTTGAACCGGCCCTTGGGGGCTACATTGATGGATTTCAAAGTATTGAGGACTATATTCAAGTCCCGGCTTGAAGAAGGTTACAAACCGGCCCTTGGGGGCTAGGACGATTAATACAGTGGCAGTAATTAAAGAAAGAAGAAACACAAGGAAGTTACCTCAAATTTATCTCTCATCATCTTTACCAGGCCAGCTTCACAGTCACAACTAGTATATAGCCGGTTCAAGTAACCAGAATGAAGATCTTGGGCACTCAGAGCAGCATATGTTTCCAGATCAACATCCCATTTGCCTTTGTTCATGGCAGAAAAATCTTCTTTCACAGTATGCTTGGCCAAAGCGACAGGATTCCCTGGTTCAAAGCGACCTACGCCGGTAATTACAACGTCATCATCCTTGGACTCGCCGGTTTGCGTTGGCGCGGTCGGTTTATCGGCAGGCTTTGAAGGACTGCGGGATCTATCAATCCGGATGGAGCTGGCAGGCTGGTCAACAGGGACTGAGGTATTGATAGGCCTTTTCTCAGGAATAGCATCATCTTGCAAGGGAGGATCATTGGGAATATCCTCATAAACGAACATTTCAAGATCTGGTGCTTTATCCTGTTCAGGGGCGACATCTTCCTCGGCCGCTTTATCCAGGCGGGCTTTCTTGCTCGGTTTAGGTTTAGCCCTGAAAGAGAAACAAAGAGTCAAGGAACAACATAAGTTATAACGTGGTATACCAGAAGCATATGTTCAGTCTAGCTTACCCAAGAACCGTTTTCAGTGGTGGCAGCTGAGTGGCCGACGATTCACCAGAGGAAGAATGGGAAGTAACCTGATAATCGGAGTCGGACGGATTAAGAGGTTGACGGATGAAACCCGCTTTAGGATATAAATTAATAAAAAGGTCGGAGACCTCAGAGCGGCGTTTTCGAACCGGACTGTTTGGTAAACCGGTGGAGGTAACTACCTGGCCGCTGTGCCGGGTTGTGCGGCGAGCTTCATGTTGCTGAGTCTTCATAAGAAATTTGGGATCCAAGTAAGCAAGAGGATGAGAAAATTTAACTTTCCGGTTTGCCTAGCGAAATTTTGGCAAAGGCAAAGGATCTGAATCAGAAGAGAGAATAGTTACCTCAGTGACATCAGCATTACTAGCTTCAGCGTCGTCCTGACAAGTATCATCATCAATAAGGCGTGTAAAAAGTAAGCCTAGTGAATCGAGTTCTACCTCAAGGTCCGAGTTACCCACATCATCATCAACAGCCGGATCAGATGAAGCAGTGGTTTTCCTCTTCTTAGCAGGCTTCTTGATGACCTTGGTCTTTAGCCGGGTTGACCGTTCTGTTTTCTCCGGTTTGTCTTGAGGAAGCTTCTTGCTCCAAAATGGATTATCACCCTGGTTAAGCAGCAATTGATGTCAGACAGAGATAGCAATAACAGGTTCAGTAAAAAACGCAATCAGAAACTTACAGCTGGCGGTTTGTTGGTAGCACAGAAAGGGAGGAGGCCGGTTTGAGCGCAGAGGTGTTCCGGTTCGTTCAACATTTTCTTCACAGCCTCTGTGACTTCATCATTCGAGAGCTGGATGTTGGTGTGTCGAAACGGGTCATCAACGCTACCAGTATACTTGCACATTAAACCGGAGCGCCGGCTGAGAGGCAGTATGCTCCATGATATCCAACAGCGTGCGAGGTCTATTCCTGTTAAACCGTTGGCCATGAAGGCTCGGAGTTTGGATAATTGCGGAGCATATTTACTCCTCTCCCTGGCACTTAACCTTTGTGGGAAGGGGTGTGTATTACTGAGCCGCTCCGGACGAAAGCCAGGCAAAGGATTTTCATCATCAGGGGAAGTATCTTTGCAGTAGAACCATGTTGCATTCCACTCCTTGGGGTGGCTGTGTAGTCTGGCATGGGGATAAGTGATTTCTTTCCTTTTCTGAATTGCCATACCGCCCAATTCGGTATTGGGACCATCAGTGAATTCTGTGCGGCGGTTTAAGTGGAAACAATCTCTAAACAATTCAACTGTGGGTTCCTCTTGAAGGTATACCTCACAAAGTACTTGGAAGTGACATAAGTTGGTAACAGAGTTGGGGCCAGTGTCTTGCGGGCGAAGTTGAAAATTGGCTAACACATCCCGGTAAAATTTAGAACCGGGCGGCTTGAAGCCCTGGGCTAAATGGTCCACAAAAATCACAACCTCTCCCTCTTGAGGTGTGGGAGGACATTCGTCACCAGGAACCCTCCAGTGGATAGTATCTTTGCTGTCTAAAGCGCCAATCGAAACTAAATCATCCAGCTGAGTTTCTATTAGCGAGAAGGAACCCAGTTGCACTCATATACTTGTTTGGCCATGATGAGATCTACAAGAAATAAGTGATTCCGGTTCAAGAATGCACTGGTATGAACAATGTTAAACCGGAGGCAGTACACTTAAACCGGATTTCTATGAGGTAGCATAATAAGACTGAAGAAGTCTGGCGGTTCAACAAGGGGACTAATGGTATATACCGGTTTAATAATTTTTCCTATATTAAGTTAAACCGCCTGATCTAAACATTGAAAGCAATTGAGGTTGCGGATGGCTAAGTATGCAGAAGCAGGTTTCACAAGGTCCTATTGTAGTAATGGATCTGAAGCAAGTTCAGAAAAATAGAAAATATTCAAAAGAGTAAAGCAGAACGGAAGTGAATCAATGGGCAGGTATGTAGATGAGATCTATGGACTTGAGCATGAAACTACAGGTGGATGCTAAAAGGCTACTGCTAATCAGAGCAGGGTTTCACAGATCTATCCAGGAGTCTGGGTACGAGCATGAACAAGTGAGGAACACGGCAAGAACACAAAACCCTAGAACAGATCTATGTTAAGAAGAGCAGAAGGCTTACCAGAATCGAGGAAGACGCGGAAAGCTACCGCAGTGCTTTGGAGCGTTCAGGTTGATGCAGCGGCCCAAGACGATGCAGAGGTCAATGGCGCCGGCGGAGCTCCGAGGCTGGCGACGCGAGGAAGACGAAGAGAAAGAGACGAAGGGGAGAAAAGGAAATGACCCTTCGGTCCTATTTATAAGGCAAAGGACGTGTGTCAGGCGCGCGAATCCAGGAGCCACAAAATTCGGAAGTGGAGCTGCTGCCTTGGGTATCGCAGATCTATCAATGAAAGAAGGCGTCATAAATGTTAAACTTCGTGATGATGTCATGCCGGTCTACAGCAACCAGAGATGATGACAACATGGCGGTTTACCAATTACCAGAAGATGTTGAAGACAAAGATTTTTGTGAAGGATTGACATGAACCAGTTCAAATCAATCTGGGGCCTAATGTTGGGGATATTACTACTAGGTGTGAACCGGCCTACCTGGGCCGGATTAACTTCATTAGTAGTATAAAGGTGATTAAGCAGATGAAGGCCCAAGGCCTGTAGTCGGTTTAGAACCTGTAGCCGTAAACCGGCTTGATATGTAAACTTGTATTGTAAGATAGGAATAGAGAGACACCAACCGGGATATGAATATGAACCGGTGTGGGACTCTATGAACCGACGGGCGTCACCCGTGTATATAAGGGGACGATCCGGCGGCGGTTCAAGGACAGACAACAACAACTCGAGCCTAGGCGAAGCTTGTTTGCTCCCTAGTCATCGAGACCACATCAATTCCATCACAACTAGACGTAGGTTTTTACCTTCATTGAAGGGGCCGAACTAGTATAAATCCTTGTGTCTTTGCGTCCGCTTTAACCCCTTCAAGTTAACCCGTAGCGATGGCTCCACGACTAAGTCCCTTCATGAGGACATCTGTCGTGACAAAACCACGACAGCGGGGGTCAGGGATCGGAGCCCCCTGGTTTCCTCGCCGGTGTCGACTGCCGGAGCGGGCGGTGCGTTGGCCGCCATGAGGGCAGAGCTTGGTGCCGATGGGGAATGGGTCGATGGAGGGGAGAGCTATGGCACACCCCTACCTGGCGCACCAAATGTCGGATGTTGGGTTCCGGCAGACCCTTAAGGTTCAAACTCTGGGGTGCGCACGAAGATCTCTCCCCTACCGATCTACGTCTGATCGCCTCGTGAGATCTGAGATGAAAACGATGAGCAATACGAGGGACACAAGATTTATACTAGTTCGGGCCACCGTTGTGGTGTAATACCCTACTCTAGTGTGTTGTGTGGTGGATTGCCTTGGGGGATGATGATGAATAGTACAAGGAAAGAACAGCCTCACGAGAGGTGTCCTTGAGCTGGTGCGATGAACTGCTTGTGCGAGTTCGATCGCCTCTCTCTCTCTCTCTCTGTCTCCCAAAATCTGGATCCGACCCCCCTACTCTGTGGTGGCTAGCTCTATTTATATAGGCCTTGGGCCTCTTCCCAAATATGGAGCAGGAAGGGCGCCAACAATAGCCATTTCGAAGGGGAACATCTAGTACAAGTTATCCTGACTAAAGTTGGTCTTCGGCTGCCAAAAGCACTGGGGATGACGCCGCCTTGGGCTCCACGGTTACCTCCATCCTACCACTCCGCTGGTCTTGGTCTCGTTGCACTGAAATGGCAACCTTTGCCTGACGCCTTGGTACTCCGTGCCTGTGCTTGCCCCCTTTGCACCAAAGAGGAAACAAGGACATTGCACAGGCCGGCGCCCGCCTGGTCTCGATCGCCATGGCTTGTGTCACGAGCACCTCGCGAGGTACCCTGCCTTGATCTCTCCGCCTCCTCGCAAGCCTGCCTGGCGAGGCCGTTCTTGAGGAAGCCTTGCATCGTCCGCCCTGTGAGGCTTGGCCCCTCGCGAGGGTCTTGAGTCTTGTACTGACGAAGATGGGCCGTACTGGGCCACCACTTGAGCCACGCCGCAGGCCGCAGGCAGGCAAGTCTGGGGACCCCCGTTCCCAAAACGCCGACAGGTACGGGCTTTAATGCCGGGGCAGGGGTGGGGCCGGGCGCTGCGGATTGGGGCAGTGGGTCAGTCATGTCTCCTTGTGCCCCCGGCGGCTGGATTGGTTGATTGGGGTGGTCGCCTTCAGGCTCGCTCGGCCCCATCTCCCTATAAAAAGGGCAGAGGGACGACATCTTCCCGCATCTGTCTTCTCCTAGTCTGGTCTCTTTCCTTCCCTTGTCATGGCGACAGGGCGCGGTCGTCGTCGTCCTTCTGTGGAGGCGACTAGGTCTTCCTCTCGCCAGAGAGCCATGGTTGTTAAGGAAGAGCCGGACGCCCAAGGTGAAGGCCACGCTCGAGGCGGAGGCGCCGGACGGGATCGCAGTCGGCGAGGCGGTCGAGGCAGAGGTGGCCGCGGAAGGGGGACACCCATGTCGCCACCGTCTTCGTCGCCATCTCCTCCTACTTCATCGAGCGGCCATGTCGGGGACACGGCGCTGGAGTTCATCCTGCAGTTCCACGAGCCACCGCGCAGCCGCCTTCGTCTTCCGAGGCGTTTGCGAGGGTGCTGGAGGTTGACCAGCCACCGAGGTGAGGCTTCACATGAAGGGGTGTTGCAATGGCAACATGTGGGTGAAGACAAGGTTCCTGTCCCTCACGTGATGCTCTCCGTTGTGGTTGGAAAACCTTCGCACAAGCCCACTGTTTGATGAAGGGGCACGTTCTCCAGTTCAAATTAGTGGAGAGCAATTTTCTCTCCATCAAGGTTTGGGCACTCGGGAATCAGGTTAGGGTGTTGTGCGGAGAGATCGACCAACGACGAAAGCTCCTCCTTGAGCGATAGTGACGAGGAGGACACTTGTGGGGAAGACGACGAGGACGGGTCCGACTAGGTGTCGGACACACCATCCTTGGGCAACACCGGCAGCACCATCATCTACACCTGGTCTTTCCCCTGGTAGAGTGATTTTCTAGGGGTGGGGCCAGCTCCTTGAACTTCTCGGGGTCTCCTCCTTGGGCGGCTGGGTGGGAAGGCCGCAGAAGAAGAAGAAGGAGGGTGGCGGGCTGTCAAGTCTGAGTACGATGGCACCGATGCCTTCGTCTCGTGTTGCTTGCCCGCTGCCTCATCTTTCGGCTCTTCTCCCAGTACCATCATCACCAACCCTCTTCCGGAAGGCCATCGGGATGTTCTCTTGGTATCTTCTACTGCTCGTACCTCGCCTAGGCACTCCATTTGCCCTCCTTCCATCTTGTTTCGTTTCCTGGATGAATGGACAAGAAAGGGATTACGTCATCTTATCTCTTTGTAGTTTTAAGCCTACGAGCACTTGTCAGATTTAAACCTTGTAATCCCCTTGCTCATGTTTACATTCCGTACGAATTGTACCTGTATGGGACGTATTAATGAAAAAAGGGTGCTTGTCGGGTTCTTTGTGCGTGAGCGAAGCCCATGCCAAGGAATGACTCCTTGTTATTTTTAAGATAAACATTGTCGCCTGGTAACAGGCCTTGCCATCCCCTTACTTAATTCGACCATACTCACGCTCTTGGCGGAGGCAGGAGCAAAGTAGGGTTAGGCCCTTCTTTCGCTTCCTTGTCACCATGACTACAACCAAGTTCCAACCCAGGGAATAGTTCTTGGCTACAGGAAAAGGGGAGCACGGTGGCCCAGGAATAAAACGAGGTTTCATACATCCCAATTCCCATACGGAAATGCGCAATAGGGGATAAAGGACTTATCTGAATCTGTAGCCCCCCGGCAACCTTGGCATGTTGTGGTTGGACCCTTGTGTCTGCAGCCCCCTGCAACCTTGGCTTGCCGGGACCGGAGCGCCGGCTTGTTCTCTTTCTTCCAAATAGGTCAGCAGAAATATCCATGTACCCTGTGAACCAAAGAGGACGGAAAGGAATAGAGAGACGCACACTCGACCTCTATGCTAGGGGTTAGTCGCTGCTAAGCACTATCAACCCTAACCGAGGGAGAGACTCAACCTAGCATACATGCTATAACTTAGGGTGCCAGCGCTTCGTTTATTTATGCTCAGGTCTGTGCGTGGCTTTGTAAAAAGGGTTACATGCCTTGCCGACAAGGCTTGTACAAAAGGTGGTCTGCTTTGGGGCCCGGCAACCGTGCCTTATGGGTAAAACTTGCAAATATTTTCGATGTTCCAGGAGTTGCTCACTAGAATGGCATCTTTGGTCTCCAGGAGGACTGCGCCAGGCCTGGTGACTCGTATTACCCGATAATGGCCATCCCACTTCGGCATCAAATTGTTGGAATTCTTGGCCGATTGAACGCGCCGAAGAACAAGGACGCCTTCCTCAAAGCTTCGGGCATGAACCTTGCGGCTATGGTAGCGGCGCAAGGTTTGCTAGTAGCGCGCTGCTCTCACAGCCGCCCGAAGACGATCTTCCTCGAGGAGCGTTGCGTCATCTTGCCGCAATCTCTCTTGCTCAAGATCGTCATAAGAGAGGACTGGATGTGACCCGTATGTGAGTTTCGTGGGGAGAACTGCCTCTGCCCCGCATACCAGGGCAAAGGGTGTCTGGCCGGTGGCTCAATTTGGCGTCATTCTGATCGACCAGAGAACCGCGGCAAGTCATCAACCCAGCGCCTTCCACTCTTGTGCAGCCTGTCAAAAGTCTTTGTCCTCAGGCCTCGCTATACTTCAGCATTTGCCCTCTCCACCTGGCCGTTGCTCCGTGGGTGCGCCACGTAAGCGAAATAGACCTTGCTGCTGAGGTCTTCGCTGTAGTGCATGAAGGTGCGGCTTGTGAACTGCGTGCCATTGTCAGTGATGACTTTGTTTGGCACAACAAAACGGCAGACTAGCCCCTTGAAGAATTTGACTGCTGACTGTGTTGTTACCTTCCTCACTGCTTACACCTCCGGGCACTTTGTGAACTTGTCGATTGTAACGTACAAGTACTCAAAGCCCTTGACAGCGTGGGGGAAAGGGCCTAGTATGTCGAGCCCCCAGACCGAAAATGTCCAGGAGAGAGGGATT
Source organism: Triticum aestivum (assembly GCF_018294505.1). Taxonomy (NCBI): domain Eukaryota; kingdom Viridiplantae; phylum Streptophyta; class Magnoliopsida; order Poales; family Poaceae; genus Triticum; species Triticum aestivum. The sequence continues at coordinate 227,559,649 of NC_057804.1, read as the reverse complement.
GTTTGAAGGGCTTGAGCTGGCTGATGAAGCTTCTTTGAATGGAACTGACACGCTTCACACTTGGTTACTAGTGCCGTTGCGTCCACACTTGGCAGTGGCCCAGAAGAAACCTTGCCGGAAGGCCTTGCCGGCAAGGGCCGTCGACCCTATGTGGGAGCCACATATGCCTCCATGTATCTCTGCCAATAGCTCCAGTCCTTCCTCCCAGGGAATGCACTTAAATTTCACTCCATTTGGTCTTTTTCTGTACAGAACGTTGTCAATGAACTGATACATGGCACACCGACGGGCTACTTTCTCCGCTTCTTCCTGCTCCTCAGGAGCTCCCCTATTTGGAGGAATCGAATGGTATGTTGTGCCCATGCCGGAGCTTGGTGCTCGATGGCAAGGACTAAAGGCATTTCTTCTGCCATGGGAGCAGCTGTCTCTACGGCCAGGGCTTGACGCCCTGTCGTAGTCAGTTGCCCCATGGCAGGCTCAGTGTCCACGACAACATCTTTGCCAGCGGCTCCTGGGAGCTCGGTGGGAAAGTACGTGTTCTGTTCTGTCAATGGTTCAACGGATGGTTGAGTCAACCGAAGCACAAAAGTACCTAGTTCCACACGTAGTTTGAAGGCAGCGCGCTTCGACAGGTAGTCGGCGACGTCGTTCTCCACTCAGGGAACATGCTTCGCCTGTATACCGTCAAAACGTTCCTCCAGCTTCCTCACCTCATCTACATAGGCCTCCATCAACGGGCTTTGATAATCCTTGTTGACTTTCCTGACGACAAGCTGTGAATCACCCCTGGCGATGAGATTCTTTATCCCAAGGTCTGCCACGATCATGAGACCGGCAAGAAATCCCTCGTATTCACCAGTGTTCTTCGTCGACATCTCCCTGCGAAAGCGCATCTGGATTACATACTTGAGGTGCTCTCCGGTGGGTGCGACGAGCAGCACACCACCACCGGCACCTTGCAGCAAGAAAGCCCCGTCAAAGTACATAATCCAGTTGCGACTTGTTTCCTTGCGGGGAAGAGTTGTCTCCTGGATCTCTTCGTCGGGCGTCGAGGTCCACTCTGCAATGAACTCTGCTAAGACTCTGCTCTGGATCGTCGAAGTACTTTCAAACTTCAAACCAAATCTCGACGGCTCCAAGTCCCATTCCACAATCCTCCCGGTCGCGTCTGGGTTATGTAGTATCCGTTGCAACGGGAGGCGGGTAAAACGGTGATCTCGTGCGCTTGGAAGTAATGACACAACTTCCTCGAGGCCATAAGGATGCCGAAGAGCAATTTCTGCACACCAGAGTACCTTGACCTAGCCCCCTGCAAGAGGGATCTAACAAAGTAAACCGGGTGCTGCATCATCTTCTTCTTCTGCACCACTTCATTTGGTTGCGCAGGCCCTGTCCTGCCGGCATCAGACCCTGCCGGGGGCCTCACCTTGCCGATACCAGGCCCTGCCAGGGGCTCTAGCTCGCCATCCGCCAGTCCTGCCGTTGCCACTTCCCCTTCGTCGACCTCCCTCTGCGCCACTAGCATGGTGCTGACCAATTTATTGCCGCTAGATACAGCAGCAGCGACTCTTGTGGCTTAGGCACAACAACTATCAGTGTGGAGGAGAGGTATTTCTTCAAATCCTGCAGCGCTGCTTCCGCCTCTAGGGTCCATTCCATTGGGCCCGCCTTTTTCAAGATTTTGAAAAAGGGAAGGGCACGCTCAATAGACTTGGAGAAGAATCTGCTCATGGAGGCAACACAGCCAGTGAGCCGACGCACATCCTTGATCCGCCTAGGCGCCTCAATCTGCTCAATGGCCTTGATCTTGTCTGGATTCGCCTCGATCCCACGCTGTGACACAAAGAACCCAAGAAGATTGCCGGACGGAATGCCGAAGGCACACTTCTCAGGGTTCAGCTTGAGGTTGATCTTGCGCAAATTTGCAAACGTCTCTTCCAAATCTTGTACAAGTGTTGCCTTGTCCTTGGTTTTGACCACTATGTCATCCATATAAGCTTCCATATTTCTACGTAGCTGGGGCTCAAAAGCAATTTGGACTGCTCTTGCAAACGTTGAGCCAACACTCTTCAACCCGAAAGGCATACATAAAAAGCAATACGTACCACACGGGGTGATGAGTGTTGTCTTCTCTTCATCTTCTCTCGTCATGAAAATCTGGTGGTATCCTGAGTAGGTGTCAAGGAATGATAACAAGTCACACCCGGTCGTGGAGTCAACAATATGGTCAATGCATGGCAGCGGGAAAGGGTCTTTTGGACAGGCCTTATTGATATAAGTGTAAGCAATACACAGCCTCCACTTCCAATTTGCCTTGCACACCACCACCGGATTGGCCAACCACGTCGGATGGAATAATCCTCTCACCAAGCCTGCCGCTTCCAGCTTCATGATCTCTTCTGTGATGAACTCCTGCCTTTCCAAAGCTTGCTTCCAGACCTTCTACTTGATGGGTTGCGCTTGAGGATAGACAGCAAGATGGCGCTCAGTCACCTCCCTGGGAACGCCGGGGGTATCGAATGCTTGCCATTCAATCACATCTACATTCGCCCGCAGGAAAGTGACGAGTGCGCCTTCCTATTTGCTATCGAGGGTGGAGGTTATGGTGAAAGCCCCTCCCGTGCCATCCTCCTGGACGGACACCTTCTTGGTCTCTTGTGGTGCAGCTCTGGATTACTTGCTCTTGCTGATGGAGCTCTTTGGCACGTCCTCGACAGGAGGACACCACTTCGAAGAAGTGCGCTTGCTAGAGTGGGTGCGAGAGGTCTTGTCGGTCTTCTTCCCTCCCGGGGCTTCAGCAGCAGGAGCAAGTGCCTTGGAGGCAGTCGCCACAACTCCTGCCTAGTAGAGTTGGTTCGTGCATATCAGCGCATCCCTATTGTTGGAGGGGACGATGATGATGGTCATCGGCCCAGGCATCTTCAGCGTGTTATAGGCGTAGTGTGACGCCGCAATGAACTTGGACAGTGCCGGGCGGGCGAGTATCCCGTTGTAGGGCAAGAGGATCTTGGCTACATCGAAGACAATCCTCTCCGTCCTATAGTTCAACTAGCCTCCAAACGTCACGGGAAGCGTGACCTTACCCTTCGGCTGACTCCTTCCTGGGTTGACCCCTTGAAACGTGCCTATCTCTTCGAGGTCTCCATCAGGAATCTACAGCCTTTTGATCACAACAGGTGTGATCAAGTTCAAACCGGCCCCGCCGTCAACTAGCATCTTCATCACCTTGAGGTTGCGTATCGTTGGTGAAACCAACAACGGTAGACACTCGACTGCAGTTGTGTGATCAGGATGGTCCTCGGTGTCAAAAATGATAGGCGTGCTGGACCACTTCAGTGGCTTCTAAGCGTCGAATGATGGCTCCGTCGCTGCGATCTCACGCTCCCACTACTTGAGCTGGCGATGAGAGGTGTGCAGCGAGGCACCACCGTCGATGCACATGGCCTCCATGGCTTTCTGAAACTCAGGCTCGCTGAACTCGTCATCCTCATCATGATCATCGTCTTCCTGCTCCTTGTCACGGCCCCGAGCGGGCCTCTCTTGCTGGTTATCCTTGCCGCGGCGGCCTCGTTGGCTGCCACACTTCTTGCCGGATCCTTCGGAACCGTCCTGACCTTTCTACTTGTCCTGCCTCTCACACTCAGCTTTTTGCTTCTCAGCAAGCAGCTCAACTTGTTGGCAGCTTTAGAGGTCGTGGCCCTTGGTGCGGTGGATCTTGCAGTACTGCTTGTCAGAGCTTCCTTCTTTGTCAGCAGCCGCCAGGGCCGGGCAAGCGGCACACCCGACAATTTCCTTGTCGGGTTCACTAGCCTTGGCCTTCTTGGCAGTGCTGGTGTCGTCGGATCCCTCGGCGGCAAGCATGGCCTTGCCCTTGCGCTTTCCATTAGGGCGTTGTCTTCATCTATGGTGTCGATTTCCACACCAGCGTCCTCGCTGGGGTAGTTCGTCCCCTCTTTAGCTCAAGTGCACCTATCGGCCAGAACATAAAGTTCGCCCACATCTTTGACCTTGTTCATCGCTAGCTCTTCACGCATCTTGCGGTTGCACACATTCTGATGGAATGCGCTGATCACGACGGCGGGATGAACATTGGATGTTTTACTGCACCTGGTTGAACCTATATATGTACTTGCCCAGGTTTTCACCTTCCTTCTGGGGGATGATATGCAAATCGCTTGCCTGGCCATGAGCTTGATGGCCCCCATTGAAGCCGCCAACGAGATCATGACAAAAATCTGACCAAGAAGAAATGGAATCCGCCGGCAAGTGCATCAACCATGACATGACATTGGGCTTAAGTGCCAATGGGAAGTAATTGGCAAGCACATTGTTGTCGCGGGCTCCAGCAGCTTGCATCACGATGGTGTAGATGCTGAGGAACTCTGACGGGTGAGTCTTGCCGTTGTACTTCTCGCCAACGTCGGGCTTGAACATGCAGTGGAAGGGCCACTGGAACTGCCGCAGCTCATGGGTAAAGGAGAGGCAACCCACCTCATAGGGTAGGCCACCATAGCCTCCAGGTGTCGGGTGGTCCATAGTGGGCCCTGCCCGCCTATCTGACTAGTGGCACGCTTCACGCCGACATTCGATGGTGGTTCAAGCGTCTTCAAGGGCTCGCTCCTGAAAAACTTGGCGCTGATCGCGGTGGATCCGTGGGTCGGACGATGCTATGGAAATGTTATCACAAGCGTCATCATGACGGACCAACACCGGTGGTAACTAGCATGGGGGAGGAGAGTGCACCGTGGCTGCATCACCTCCAGCCCTTCCACCACTGGCATGTGGTGGCTCGACGGAGCGGCAGCATAAGGCCCCCGCTGGTCGCAGCTCATCTTTGTTGGCGACGCCGACGAGGATCCGGATGGTGGCTCTCCACTTGTTGAGCTTTTCCACTGCAGGAGGAAAATCGAGGAGCAGCTGCTCATGCGCCAAAGCTTCTGCTGGCGTGGGTGGCGGCGAAAGCTGCGTGGACCGTGACGCGCTCCGACTTCTAACCACGTTAGAAGGAGCTCTATCACGGCCTTGTGGTTGTACGCCATTTTTGCGAGCACTTCGGCGTGCATGCTGGCCTCCTTCGTCCCGTGAAGGATGCACAGGACTCTTCCCGTGGCGGCGCCCGGGGTCACCAGCATGGTGACGGTGCTCATCGCGCACATGGGAAGAGGGCGTTGTGGGCGCCGGCGTAGGTGTCTTGGAGGTCGCCGCACCACCAGTAGGAGGCACGGTGCTTCCCTTGGAGGGCCCCGCGCCGCTTGCGGGGGGCCAGCTCCGTCTATGGATTTGGCGGCGTGCGGCATGTCGTCTTGCGCACGAACGACGCCGCTCACCAGGATTTGACTGCTAGAGCAATGTGGGTGTTCGCAGGCCGCGCTTGGACTTCCGTCCATGACCACCCCGCCACTTTCCCGCACTGGCACGGGCCGTCCAGCTCCGGATGAACCGATCGCCATCATCGTCTTCTTCTTGGGAGCCATGGCGATGAAGAACTGCTAGACTAGCTGCTAGACCGGATTTTCATAACTGCGCCCCCTACCTGGCGCTCCAGAGATGTCGGTGGGAAACGACACCTATGGGATCACTGGAATCCCTACTATGGTCGGCGGGTGCGTTGTCGTGGAAAGAGCGGGTATAGGCGCCAGCACAAAGATCATTTACCTAGGTTCAGGCCGCGAGGATGCATAATACCCTAGTCCTGCTTTGGTGTATATTTGAGTGTTCTTGAGTTCTTGAACTAGCTATAGTGTGTGCGTAGTCCAAAAGATCTGAATCCCTCTCCAGTATGCCTTGGGCCTCCTTTTATAGTTCAAAGGAGACGCCAAAGTGGCACACACGAGGTGGAAAGTGCATAGTGGCTGAGCTTATCGCCTGACATCGCAGGATAAAACGCATTAAATGCGCTACTTAGGTGTCCTCTTGCTTTATCGGGGACGGTAACGAAGCCCGTCCCATCCGTCGCCGCTTCGCCTTGCCTCGAAACGTGTCCAGGCCAACGAGGCGTGCAGACCCATGTAAGCTGGCAGGCTGCTGAGCTGGTGTGGTGGCAGGGTCTTCATGAAGACCTGCATGCCACCATGCAGGTGCTTGTTGAGTCAGTCTAGAGGCCGCACATTACCACAAAGGTGCTTGCCTAGCTGGCTGAGCTGGCAGCTGCATGGGAATGGCGGTGCAGTTTGGCAGATGTGGGCCTGGCCACGGCCCCGCTGACGTCCTCAGCAAGGGTCTTGGCGGGGTCCCGGCAAGGGTCTTGCAGTGACATCACGGTCATCCCGGGCAAGGATCTTGCCGGAGGTCTCGTGGATTTCCTCGGCAAGGATCTTGCCGAGGATCGTTGCCTTCTGGTCCTCATCTCATCTTGTCTGTTTATGATCTTCACGAAGATCTGCATGCCACCATGGGGGTGCCTCCCGAGCCTTGGGTCCAATGTGGTCGATGGCGTTCGAACCCTTGGGCTCAAGGGTGTCGCGCTCTGCTAGCGCTGGGCAAGTGCCCCGACAAGGCTCTTGCCGGGGCTGTGGAGGCTGCCCCAGCAAGGGTCTTGCCTAGGGAGTCTACCTCGCCCTCTTGCTTTTTGTGTCCCTGGTCTTTGTTGTGATTGTCTTGCACCTTCGGCTTCCCTCCTCTGCCCTGCTAAGTGTGGCCGCGGGCGCGGCTCTGACTCCCCGTGCACAAGTAAAGGGGTACAAAAGAGTGCCCCTACTTTTGTGCACCAACAGGCGTCAACTTGCAACTACGGCCACGCCGCGCTGGAGAGACCCCCAAGGAAACATCATCAGGCGTTCCACGGAACATCAAGAAGCATTTGTATGAGTAGTTTATCTTGTGAGAGAAAAGGATGAACAAGGGAAGGCCTCTAGAGATAGAGATAGACACTACTACTGCCAATGTGCTGGCCCGTGCGTTGTAATGGATCCAAAGTAGTAAAATAATATGTGTTCATGTGCTTGAAATATAAACACTCTAGTTTTGATATACATGTGTCAGCAGACATGACAGCTTGTCCATGGAAGTTGAACCACGGCGACCATCATGTTTCTTGTTTCTACCACTGCCACATCCACACGCGATTCCCACGATGCCGCTCCAACCTATGGCATGACATCCCTCGATGTGGCATGGATCCTCTGACATGGCTATCACTGCCTTGCCCTGCCTTTCCTTCGCTGACAGGTGGGACGCACGCTTGGGGGTCCCACATGTCATTGACAGAATGGTAGGATGGTTCACGTCAGGGGATCCTCATTCCCCCGATGTGCGCCTCATCCCTCTTGTCCCCATCGCTCCTCTGCCTTTGTGTGCATGACATGTGGGCCAGCTGAACTGCGGCGACCATCAACTTTCTACCACAGCCACAACTGATTGGACGAGGTTTGCCTGCTCCGCTGCTATGCTCCGATCCATACTCCCGCACCATCGAATTTTCATCCAGCGGCTGTGACACATTTCGTTCCTGTGGGTGTACAAATGTAGGGGCCCTCTTTGTACCCCTTTACTTGTGCACGGGCAGTTAGAGCCACACTTGTGGCCATGCTTAGCGGGGCAGAGCAAGGAAGCAAAAGTACAAGGCTGCCGAAGCAGCGCTCAAACCAGGGGCGCAAAAGGTAAAGCGACAAGGAGGGCTTCCCCCGGCAAGACCATTGCCGGGGCAGCCCACGCAGCCCCGGCAAGAGCCTTGCCAGGGCAACTTACCCAACGCCAGCAAGGCCACCACCCTTGATCCTGAGAGTTTCGACACCATCGACAACATTGGAACCAAAGCTCGGGAGGGGGGCCTGCATGGTGGCATGCAGATCTTTGTGAAGACAAAGGGCCTGTGTGGCATAGATAGGAACCAGAAGACGACGATCCTCAGCAAGATCCTTGCCGAGGAAATCCATGAGACCTCCCGCGAGATCCTTGCCAGGGACGACCATGATGCCACGGCAAGACCCTTGTCGGGACCCCGGCAAGACCCTTTCCAAGGACGTCAGCGGGGTCGCGGCCAGGACCACATCTGCCAAGACTTCACCACCGTCCCCATGCAGCTGCCAGCTCAACCAGCTAGGCGAGCACCTGCATGGCGACGTGCGGCCTCTTGACCTACTCAGCAAGCACCTGTGTTGTGGCATGCAGATCTTCGACAAGACTTTGCCACCGCACCAGCCCAACAACCAACGTGGCTGTCAGGACCCCGAACATAAGTCACACCGATCTAGCATGTAACGCATCATATCACTTTGCAGCCTCACGCCCGATATTCCCATGGGTGCCACCTTACCTGGCCTGGGACCGTTTGCGCCTTTTGGCTCATGTATATGATAGTATCGCTAGCATCCATGTGACAAAGAACCCAGGCCGGCATGACTAGTCGTAAACCAAGGTGGCACTAACTTATAGGGACAGGCATACATGACCCATCAAAGAATGTGTCAGTCATCAACAAGTGAATCTGGGCTGTAGCGGCTGGGCTAACAGGACTCTGGGGAATCCGGGCTGTAGCAGGCTAACAGGACTCCGGTAGACATCGTGTGACATTTCCCCATAGGGACAGACACAGGAAAGAAGAAGGACACATGCCGGCCAGCCTAAGTGTCCTGGAGCAGTAGCAAGCTACCATGGCTTAGTGGAAGCACTAGGAGACATTTCCCGGTAAGAGAGGCTACCAAGAATAAACAACTAGGTTGTCGGATCCCACACATACCAAGCATTTCAATAATCATACACACAATATGCTCGATATGTGGAAATACAACATGGCATCACAGCATGACTCTATAACACAAGTATTTATTCAATAGACTCCGAGGAGCCAAGTATTACAATCATGGGTATCATGACCCAACATTTGGAGCATACATACCAAAAGCACATGCGGAAGCTTAACATGTCTGAGTACAGACAACTACAAATGAAAAGGAGGTTGAGAAGTCTGACTATATATCAGATCCAGCCGAGGGCACAAGATCGAAGCTGAGGTAACAAGCTAAACGTCAAGGTCCACGCGGAACTACTAGCGAGACTGGAGTCTCTCTGGAAAAACATAAATTAAGCAAACATGAGTACAAATGTACCCGACAAGACTTACATCAGAACTATCTACACATGCATCATTATCAATAAATGGGGGGGGGGTGTTGGAGTTTGACTGCAGAAGCCAGCTTTGACTCGGTGTCTATCCTGAACTACGACTACAAGTAACTCTTTTGAGGTGGCACACGTGAGTCCACATATTCACCATATCAATACACCACTATGGATCCGCTCCCGTCTTCCTACAATAATGACATCCGTAGCACTCACGCTTATCTTGCATATTTTAGAGTATCCACTTTTACTTGTCAATGAACTGTATAGGCAACCCAGTGGTCCTTTATCTCGAACGTGGCTATTCGAATAGATCATATTAACCTTGCAGGGGTGTACTTCTTCATACACGCTCTTGCCACTTACCGCCATGTACACGTCATGTATCTCGGCAGCCTTCAAGCGGAAGCCTGGAGAGGGTGTCGGCCACGACCTGACTAACAACACAAGTATCTAGTCTAGGTTTATCTCCTATTCAGGTTCCATCCGCAAGGAGATCCGGTCGGGGTGTCCCTCATGGCCCCAAACGATGTGAGCAGGGTTCCCAAGCCCACCATCCATGTGCCACTACACCTAGTCTGTCCCAAGCCCACCTGTACCGGGTGCCAGTTGGTAGACTACTAGCACTACGTACAAACACCAGAAACTAGTTGCAACTTCTGGATAGAGATCAGGCTGATTAATAAGTCGAGAGGGGTCGAGTTACCAGAACCCAATGTGTGGTAGTAACTATTCATGGATTACAAACACAGAACTCAGTTCCTGAGGACGGTTTCAAAGAGACAGCCCACCATGTACTCCTACATGGCCTCTCATCGCTACCTTTACCAAATCGAGTTCACACACTTAGCTCACACACAGTAGGACATGTTCATCACCATTACAACTCATCACTGATGAATCAGACCTGACTCAACTCTAAGCAGTACGAGGCATGACAATCAAGCATGAATGAGTAGGCGCATTAGGGCTCAAACAACTCCTACTCATGCTAGTGGGTTTCATCTATTTACTGTGGCAATGATAGGTCATGCAGAGGAAAAGGGTTCAACTACTGCAACATGTAACAGTTGAATCGTTGTTGTCCTAATGCAGTAAAAGAGAGTAGGAGCGAGAGAATGGAATTGTATCGGAATGAACAAGGGGGTTTTGCTTGCCTGGCACTTCTGAAGATGATATAACTCTTCATCAGTGTCATCGAACTCATCGTCGGAACCACGTCTACTGAGAGGGGACAAATACCAGCAAACAAAGAAGAACACAATCAATGCAATGCAACAATACGATGCATTATCATGACATGGCAATATGCTATGGTTTGAGCTAATGCAACTAGCAACAATTTAAATGAAGTTGGTTTGAACTCTAGGTTCAAATTCAAACTCCATATGTGAAGGTTTAAATGCCATTATATGATTTGGCCTACACAGCAGCCATAAGTTGATCTAACATGCATGAAAAGGGTACAAATGGATAGTTTGGATTTTTCTGATCATTTTTCATATATAATTTATCTTGTTTGGAGTTATAGATAATTTTCTATGATTTTTAGAAGTTTTGGGCATTTTCTAGAATTTTCTGAATTATTTTAAATCCAGAAAATGGTTAACTGCGTCAGCATTGCATCACCGTGACGTCACCAGGTCAACTGTGGCTCACCAGGTCAAATCTGACCGGTGGGTCCACTTGTCAGTGACACAGTGCTATCTGGGTCCCAGACAGGTGGGGTCGGTTCAACAGCCACGTCAGCAAGTCAATGCTGACCTGTGGGGTCGGTCAACAGGTAACGTGCCCAGGTCAAACTGATATGTGGACCCTGTGGGGTTAGTTCAATCTAAACAAAACTAAACCAGGGTTAATTAGGCAGTGGGCCCCGTCTGTCAGTGGCTCTAGGGTTAATTATTGATGTCATTAGTTGCTAATGGTGGGGCCAGGTCGACCTCACCGGAGTTCAGCCGGCGGCGACCAGAAAACACGGTGGGGCACGCCAGATTTGTGCTAGAGACGTCGGCTTAGCACGCTGAGGGCACCAGGGCATAGCCCTTCCTCGCCCGCATTAAGAGGAAGCAGAGTTGGGCGCGGGGATCGCCAGAATCATGCCGATGATGAGCTTTGGCGGCGACCGGAGTTCGGCCAAGCTCGGGTATGGTGTTATGCTGCTCGGGAGGATGAACGGGTGTGTGCTACTTTCTCCTGGTGAGGTGTGGAGCATGGTTCCGTGCTCGGAGGTGAGGCGGGGTGGCCCTGGCCGCAACGACGAGGAACCACGACGGCGGGAGCTCACGGCTCCGGTAACCCGGGCGGTTAGAGGTGCGTACGGGCACGGGGAGCAAGGGAGAAGTAGGTGGAGCTCACAGCGGGGTCGGAGATGGTCTCAGGGAGCTCAGGGAGGCGGAGACAGCGGCAAATTGAAAGCGGCTATCCTTGGTGGCCGAGGAGGGGAACGGTAGAGCTGGCGGCATCTAGGGGCTTCTGGCGCCTTCCATCTTGGTGAGGAGGAAGAAGGGGACGAGGCAGAGCTTCTGGACACGTCGGCAAGGCAAGGCAGTGGTGTGGCCACGACAATGGCGAACGACGGCGATGGTTGCGCTTGGGCGCGAGAGGGAGAGAGAGCAGAGGAGGGGAGAAGCACGGGAGAGAGTGAGAGAGGTCCAGGGGGGGTGTGGCGAAGTCCAGGGCGAGGGGAACAGCTGCGTGGCTAGCAGGAGGTGGCCGCGGCTCGGCTGTGCACGCGCCACGCGCAACGCCAGTAGGTGCTAGGAAGACAACGCGCGACGGGGCGTGCTGGGCCTAGTAGGCTGGCTACTGTAGCAGGTAGGCCAAGTGGGCTAGAACGCCAGGTAAGTGCCCAGGTGAGTCTCTCTCTCTTTTATTTCTCTTTCTTATTTTCTGTAATTGTGTTTGGCTTTAATAAAAATGCCAGAGCATTTCCAAAAATCATGCAACTGACTGTGGTTACTGTTTGGAATATTTCCAACAGTAAATATTTCAGTTTGTGATTATTTGGGAATTTAAAATATTTTATAGGATTTAAATGCCCAAATGCAAATACTATATGATTTAATTCAGTGACCACCAATTGACCTACAAAAATGTGCAATATTTTTAGCAGAGGTTCAAGACCAATCCAAAGATGATGAACATTTTGGGAAGGCATTTTGGGTTCATTGAAAATATTTTATTTGAACCTAGTTGAATTCTTTCTGATGCTATAGTCTGATCAATCCCCATTTCAACTTAAATAGAGTTTAAACATGATGCAACAAGATGCAAACACCAGGCAGTAACAGAATCTAGGGATGTGACAGTGGCACTTCAACGCCTCATCAGCTCGGACGCGCGTCAGACCCAGGTGAGGCGGCGACAGCTGGGACGAGCTTCCTTGCCGTCCCCGATAAAGCAAGAAGGCCACGTCGGTAGCGCATTAAATGCATTTTGTCCGATGGTGCCATAGGATAGACTCAGCCACTGTACACCTTTCCACCTCATGTGTGCCACTATGGCGACCCCTTTCTTCTATAAAAGGAGGCCCGAGGCATACCGAGGAGGGATTCGGATCTTTTGAACAAGTCACTCGTCGTAGCTAGTTCAAGAACTCCAGAACACTTAAATATACACAAAAGCAGGACTAGGGTATTACGCATCCTCACGACCTGAACAAGGGTAAACGATCATTGTGCTGACTTCTAGACCAGCTCTTTCCACAACCTCGCGCCCGCCGACCGTAGTAGGGATTCGAGTGATCCCATGGGTATCGTTTTCCACCGACATCTCTGGCGGCCCAGGTAGGGGCTTGCGGTTGTCAAAATCCGGTCTAGCAGCTAGTTTTGTAGCTCTTCATCGCCATGGCTCCCAAGAAGAAGATGACGACAGGGATCGGTTCATCCAGAGCCAGACGGCCCATACCAGTGCGGGCAAGTAGCGGGGCAGTGGCGGATGGAAGCCGAGGTGCGGCCCACGAACACCCATATCGATCTGGCAGTCAAAGCCTGGCGAGCAGCATCGTTTGTGCGCAAGACGACGGGCCACACCCCGCCAAATCCAAACACGGACCTGGGCCCCCCGCGGGCGGCGCGGGGCCCTCCAACGGCGGCACAGTGCCAACCCTACGCCGGTGCCCACGACGCGCTCTTCCCAAGTTGTGTGTGATGAGCAGCGACACCAGGCTGGTGACCCCGGGTGCCGCCGTGAGAAGTGTCCTGCGCGTCATTCGCGGGATGAAGGAGGCCAGCATACATGACGAAGTGCTGGCGAAAATGGCATACAGCCGCAAGGCCGTGATAGAGCTCCTTCTAACGTGGTTAGAAGTCGGAGCGCGTCACGGTCCACGCAGCTTTCGCCGCCGCCCACGCCAGCAGAAGCTTTGGCGTGCGCAGCTGCTCCTCGACTTTCCACCTGCTGCAGAAAACCTCGACGAGTGGAGAGCCACCATCTGGAGCCTCGTCAGTGCCGCCAACAAAGATGAGCCGCGACCAGCAGGGCCGTTAGGCCGACGCTCCGTCGAGCTACCTCGTGCTAGTGGTGGAAGGACCGGAGGTGATGCAGCCACGGTGCACTCTCCTCCCCCATGATGTCGCTTGTGATAACATTTCCATAGCGTCGTCCGACCCATGGACCCACCGTGATGAGCGCAAAGTTCTTCGGGAGCGAGCCCTTGAAAATGCTCGAACCACCATCGAACGCCGGGGTGAAGCGCGCCACCAGTTAGATAGGCGGGCAGGCCCACTATAGACCACCCGACACCGGGAGGCTATGGTGGCCTACCCTATGAGGTGGGTTGCCCAACCTTTACCCATGAGCTGCGACAGTTCCATTGGCCCTCCCACCGCACGTTGAAGCCCGACATTGGCGAGAAGTACAACGGCAAGACTCACCCGTCGGAGTTCCTTAGCATCTACACCATCATGATGCAAGCTGCTGGAGCCCGCGATGACAACGTGCTTGCCAATTACTTCCCGTTTGCACTTAAGCCGAATGTCATGTCATGGTTGATGCACTTGCTGGCAGATTCCATTTCTTCTTGGTCGGATTTGTGTCATGAGTTTGTTGGCGCCTTCACTAGGGCCCATCAAGCTCATGGCCAGGCAAGCGATTTGCATATCATCCCCCAGAAGGAAGGTGAAAACCTGCGCAAGTACATACAGAGGTTCAGTTGAGTGCAGTAAAACATCCCAGACGTTCACCCCGCCGCCGTGATCAGCGCATTCCATCAGAATGTGCGCAACCGCAAGATGCGTGAAGAGCTGGCGATGAACAAGGTCAAAGATGTGGCCGAAATTTATTTTCTGGCCGATAGGTGCGCTCGAGCTGAAGAAGGGAGGAAGTACCCCGACGAGGACACCGGTGCGGAAGCCGACTCCGCAGATGAAGACACCGCTGAACCAACGAAGAAGGGTCGGCGCCGCAACAGAAAGCGCAAGGACAAGGCCATACTTGCCGTCGAGGGATTCGACGACACCGGCGCTGCCAAGAAGGCCAAGGCAAACGACCCCGGCAAGGAAATTGCTAGGTGCGCCGCTTGCCGGGCCTTAGCGGCTGCCGAAAAGCCAGAAAGCTCCGACAAGCAGTACTGCAAGATCCACCGCACCAAGGGCCATGACCTCCAGAACTGCTGACAAGTTGAGGTGCTTGCTGAGAAGCAAAAAGCTGAGTATGAGAGGCGGGACAATGAGAAGGGTCAGGACGGTGCCGAAGGGTCCGGCAAGAAGCATGGCGGCCAAGGAGGCCGCCCCGGCAAGGATAACTAGCAAGAGAGGCCCGCCCGAGGCCACGACAAGAAGCAGGAAGATGATGATCATGACGAGGATGACGAGTCCGACGACCATGAGTTTCAGAAAGCTACAGAGGCCATGTGCATCGACGGTGGCGCCTCGCTGCACACCTCTCACCGCCAGCTCAAGGAGTGGGCGCGTGAGATCGCAGCGGCGAAGCCATCATTCAATGCTGAGAAGCCACTGAAGTGGTCCAGCACGCCTATCATTTTTGACACAGAGGATCACCCTGATCGCACAACTGCGGTTTGGTGTCTACCATTGTTGGTTTCACCAAAAATACGCAACCTCAAGGTGACGAAGATGCTTGTTGATGGCGGGGCCGGTCTGAACTTGATCTCGCCTGTTGTGATCAAAAGGCTGTAGATTCCTGATGGAGACCTCGAAGAGACGGGCACGTTTATAGGGGTCAACCCGGGAAGGAGTTAACCAAAGGGTAAGGTCATGCTGCCTGTGACGTTTGGAGGCGAGTTAAACTATAGGACGGAGAGGATTGTCTTTGATGTAGCCGAGATCCCCTTGCCCTACAACGGGATCCTCGGCCGCCCGGCAATAGCCAAGTTCATGGCGATTTAGCATTACGCCTACAACATGCTGAAGATGACTGGGCCGATGACCATCATCACCATCCCCTCCGACAAGAAGGATGCGCTGATCTACGCTGACCAACTCTACTGGGAAGCAGTTGCGGCGGCTGCCGCCAAGGCACTTGCTCCTGTTGCCGAAGCCTCGGGAGGGAAGAAGACCGGCAAGACCTCTCGCATCCACTCTGACAAGCGCACCTCTTCGGAGTGTTGTGCTCCCGTCAAGGATGTGCCAGAGAGCTCCACCGGCAAGGGCAAGAAATCCAAAGCTGCACAACCAGAGACCAGGAGGGTGTTCGTTAAGGAGGATGGCACGAGAGGGGATTTCACCAGAAGCTCCACCCTCGATAGCAAATTGGAAGGCGCGCTCGTCACTTTCCTGCGGGCGAATGTCGATGTGTTAGCATGGCAAGCATCCGACATCCCTGGCGTTCCCAGGGCGGTGATTGAGCACCATCTTGTTGTTTGTCCTCATGCGCGACCCGTCAAGCAGAAGGTCAGGAAGCAAGCTTTGGAAAGGCAGGAGTTCTTCACAAAAGAGATCAGGAAGCTGGAAGCGGCAGGCTTTGTGAGAGGAGTACTCCATCCGACATGGTTGTCCAATCTGGTGGTGGTGCGCAAGGCAAATGGGAAGTGGAGGTTGTGTATTGATTACACAGATATTAATAAGGCATGTCCAAAAGACCCTTTCCCATTGCCGCACATTGACCAGATTGTTAACTCCATGGCCGGGTGTGACTTGTTATCATTCCTTGACGCCTACTCAGGATACCACCAGATTTTCATGACGAGGGAAGATGAATAGAAGACATCATTCATCACCCCGTGTGGTACGTATTGCTTTTTACGGGTGCATTTCGAATTGAAGACTGTTGGCTCAACGTTTTCAAGAGCAGTCCAAATTGATTTTGAGCCCCAGCTACATAGAAATATGGAAGCTTATATGGATTCCATAGTGGTCAAAACCAAGGACAAGGCAACACTTGTACAATATTTGGAAGAGATGTTTGCAAATTTGGGCAAGATCAACCTCAAGCTGAACCCTGAGAAGTGTGTCTTCAGCGTTCCATCTGGCAAACTTCTCGGGTTCTTTGTGTCATAGTGTCGGATCGAGGCGAATCCTGACAAGATCAAGGCCATTGAGCAGATTGAGACGCCTAGGCGGATCAAGGATGTGCGTCGGCTCACTGGCTGCGTTGCCGCCATGAGCAGATTCATCTCCAAGACTGCGGAGCGTGCCCTTCCCTTTTTCAAAATCTTGAAAAAGGCGGGCCCAAAGGAATGTACCCCAGAGGCCGAAGTAGAACTAGAGGATTTGAAGAAATACCTCTCCTCCACACCGATACTGGTTGCGCCTAAACCACAAGATCCGCTGCTGCTATATCTAGCGGCAACGAATCAAGTGGTCAGCGCCGCGCTAGTGGTGCAGAGGGAGGTTGACGAAGGGGCAGTGGTAGCGGCGGGACTGACAGATGGCCAGCCAGAGCTCCCCCCAGCAGGGCCTGGTACCGGCAAGGCGAGGCCCCCGGCAGGGCCTGACGCCGGCGGGACAAGGCCTGCACAACCAAATGAAGTGGTGTAGAAGAAGAAGATGATGCAGCAGCCGGTTTACTTTGTCAGCTCCCTCTCGCAGGGGGCTAGGTCAAGGTACTCCGGTGTACAAAAATTGGTCTTCGGCCTCCTTATGGCCTCGAGGAAGCTGTGTCATTACTTCGGCCTCCGGTGTGCATGAGATCACCGTCATCACCCGCCTCCCGTTGCAACGGATACTGCATAACCCGGACGCAACCGGGAGGATTGTGGAATGGGCCTTGGAGCTGTCAAGCTTTGGTTTGAAGTTTGAAAGTACTTCGACGATCCAGAGCAGAGACTTGGCGGAGTTCATTGAAGAGTGGACCCCGAAGCCTGATGAAGAGATCCAGGAGACCACTCTTCCCGGCAAGGAAACAAGTCGCAACTGGATTATGTACTTTGACGGGGATTTCTTGCTGCATGGCGCCGGTGCTGGTGTGCTGCTCATCGCACCCACCGGAGAGAACCTAAAGTATGTAATCCAGATGCACTTTCCCGGGGAGATGTCGACGAACAGCACTGCTGAATACAAAGGGTTGAGTTCCAGTCTCAGGATTGCGGTAGACCTCGGGATCAAGAAGCTCATCGTCGGTGGTGAATCAAAGCTTGTCAGGCAAGTCAACAAGGATTATCAAAGCCTGTTGATGGAGGCCTACATAGATGAGGTGAGGTAGATGGAGGAGAGTTTTGACGGTATCCAGGCGGAGCATGTCCCCTGAGTGGAGAACGACATCGCCGACTACCTGTCAAAGCGCGCTACCTTCAAACTACCTGTGGAACCTGGTACTTTTGTGCTTCGGTTAACTCAACCATGTGTTGAACCATCGACAGAGTAGAACAAGCGGAGGAAATCAGGCCCCGGCATTTACTTTCCCATCGAGCTCCCAGGAGCCGCTGGCAAAGATGGGTCAACCGACTCCGACAAGGCGTCAAGCCCTAGTCATAGAGACAACCGCTCCCATGGCAGAGGAAATGCCTTTAGTCCTTGCCGTTGAGCTCGAGGCTCCAGCATGGGCACAACATACCATTCGATTCCTCAAAACAAGGGAGCTTCCTGAGGAGCAGGAAGAAGCGGAGAAAGTAGCCCGTCCGTCTGCCATGTATCAGTTTGTTGACAACGTTCTATACAAAAAAGACAAATGGGGTGAAATTGAAGTGCATTCCCCAGGAGGAAGGACTGGAGTTGTTGGCAGAGATACATGGAGGCATATGTGGCTCCCACATAGGGTCGAGGGCCCTTGCCGACAAGGCCTTCCGGCGAGGTTTCTTCTGGCCCACTGCCCTCCAGGATGCAACGACACTAGTAACCAAGTGTGAAGCGTGTCAGTTCCATTCAAAGAAGCTTCATGAGCCGGTCAAGCCCTTCAAACAATCCCTCTCTCCTGGCCATTTTCGATTTGGGGGCTCGACATACTGGGCCCTTTCCCCTGCGTTGTCGGGGGCTTTGAGTACTTGTACGTTGCAATCAACAAGTTCACAAAGTGGCCCGAGGTGGAAGCAGCGAGGAAGGTGACAGCGTAGTCAGCCGTCAAATTCTTCAAGGGGCTAGTCTGCCGTTTTCGTGTGCCAAACAGAGTCATCGCCGACAACGGCACATAGCTCACAAGCTGCACCTTCATGTAATACAACCAAGACCTCGGCAGCAAGGTCTTTTTCGATTCCGTGGCGCACCCACGGAGCAACGACCAGGCGAAGAGGGGAAATGCTGAAGTACTACAAGGCCTGAGAACAAAGATTTTTAACAGGCTGCACAAGAGCGGAAGGTGCCGGATTGATGAGTAGCCGGCGGTTCTTTGGTCAATCAGAATGACTCTACATTGGCAACTTTCTCCTTTTGATCTCAACTTTGTTGGACATGTTCAGAACCTCAAATGATGACACTACACCAAGTGGTGCATCAACGAGAACATACTTGCATGACTGAATCTTGGGAAGTCCATTTTTGTTAATTTCTAGGGTTTACAAAAGTTGCATTGGCAACTTTGCCCAAATGGACTCAATCTTGGTGGAACCACTTGCTTTCTCATGCCATTTGACCCTGCAAGCCTCATGACAAGGGAAGTCCATTTGCTTGCTCAAACCTGCATCAAACACCTTCTGTTAGAAATTGAAAATGCATGTTTTGGCCATTTCCACTAATCTCCATGAGCTAAACTTTCTCCCACAACCTCATCTGGTCCTCCTCTAACCCCTGCATATTTCCCTTCCCAAGGAGCCATGATGATGGGGGTGAAAAGCTCTTTTGCCCTCTCTGGACAGCTCCATTTCCACTCTCTCTCAACTGCCTCTCCCCTGCAGTGGATCCCCAGGGCATCCAATGCCATTGCCACATTGTTTACTCCCCCCTGCAGCTGCCACACGCAAAGTGGCCATGCCCATTCCGCAAAAAGGGAAGCCATGCCGGCCAAAGTCGTGCTATGGAGTGCCTGGCAGGGCGTTCGACCATTGACGCCGCATCCACCGACCACCTCGAGCCCCCCCCCTTGCGCCACTCGAGGTGCCTCGCCGTCCGCAATACGCCACCGTGCTGGAACCCTCCTTCCGCTCTCTGTCCTGCCCGTGCCACGCTTGCACAGAACCGCCTGAGCCCGCCAATGCACGTGCGAGCTCGTGGCTCCACCCAGAGCTCGCCCCGCCCCCTCTCTCCATTCTTGGCGCCCTACTCCAACCCCACGAGCACTGCAGACAACCCCTCGCTCTCTCCCTTGGCCGCCGAGCCATTGCCACGCCCACCCGTGCACCGCTTCCACGGTGATCCACGGGTCGGCTACTTAAGGCCACCCCCGAGCCCCTTCTCTACTCCTTTGGCTCTCTCTCCCTCCCGTGCACCCCCTGGACCAAACCACTCCCATCCTCGCGCTCTCCATCCGCCACCATGGCCGGAGCCTTGCCGTCGGCCTCCGCCTAAAGTCGCACCCACCACTCCTCCTCCTTCGCTCCTTTCTCCACTAGGCGAACCCCCTGACCACAACGGAACTCCTCACCACTTCTCCCTCTGCTCCAGTGCCCCGTAGCACCAATGCCACCATCGCCGTTGGCCTCGCCCGCCGTGGCCGACACCCTACTCAACCCGGTGGCCCTAGGCGACCGTGCCACCCATGGTTCGACGCGGTCGGGTCCCCTGAGCACGCCGATGGGCGGAGCATCGCCGGACATGCCCTGCAGTGCCAGGAAGCCGCCATCGACACCGCCCCTGCCTCTGCCCTGTTTGAGCGGGAGGATGGGGATGAACCCGATGGGTGGGGCCCGCCTGTAAGCGACCTGGCAGCCGGGCCACGCTGGCAAGTGGAGGCGGGTTCACCCTCTCCCGCCTTTGATGTCGTCTCGTCATCCGTGTGGCCGAGCCGCTGGACCGGCCCAGTGCGTTGCGGCGCTATGCTGCACCCGGTGCGCAGTTTAGGTATAACCTCCCTCCTTTGTCTTTTTGTTTTCCAGCAATATTCAAACTTTTCCAGGGAACTCATTTCAAGTCCAAATTTGATGATTCAAATTTTCAGTGACTCCATAAATATCTATTTAGTGAGCCATAGTGAACATTTTTACACTTCCTAGTTTCACATGGATCTAACAAATAGGTCATTTATACTCCTAAACTAGCTTCAAAAATCCATAGAATATTCATTTGAACTCCAAATCCAGTGAAACCAATTTCTAAATGTTTCTAAAATCATGCCTGATTTAATGGGTACTTTTACTCATTTTTATAAAAAGGCATTCTATGGAAAACTTGCAGATCCATTAAATCAATTAATTCCACCATATTGAAATGTTTAGAAATATTCACTGATCAAATCCCAATGAAACCACTCTGCTTATTTTTTTATATAACCAGAGAAGTCCTAGAAAAGTCAACTTCATATTTTTAGAGCACTTTTATTTTCTGCCTTGTTGTGTTGCTTATTGTAATTACTTCCAATGTTAGTTGACGAAGTAAATGAAATACTCGGAGATGGACCAGAAGGATTGATGACTCTGAGGAGCCAGGCAAGCAGCACTTTGACCATGATGAACCCTTTTTTTATCATTGTAGCATTTCTTTCCGTGATTGTTGAATGCATGATATCTTGAATGGCAACCTTGCTAGGTTTACCTTCATTGCATACCATGTTGATACTTGCATTGTTCATGGCTCTATCCTTGCTTAGAGTTGTGTTGTTGGGTTGTAGAAATATGCTATAGTTGTCGGCTGAGCAAAATGGGTCGGAGTTATGCATGGTAAGGAATAAGTGTGGTTTGACATACTTGCAAATAGCCCCAGTGGGTTCCACTAATGCCCCTGGGAGATGATGATGATCGAGGTCACTACTTGGTGGAGAGGTAGTGTACCGAGGCTGGATGAAAGTGTTGTTTACAGAAACGGATTAGATTTAAGATTTCTCATCTGTCCCAACCTCACATGCGCAAACACTCTAGCCTTTTATGGGAAAGGGCATTATTGATTACCTAGGCCGATACTAGCATGGTGTCCACATTACTAGTGACGGGACGGGACATGAGGTCACTCTTGGGACGGGGTCGTGCTTGGATAGGCGGCCATGACTGTTTTCACAGGGCACTGGACAGACCATTGGTCCCTGCGTGTATGTGTGATAATGAAAAGGGTAGAGTCCCAAGGTCTTGATGCTTATACACAAAGGCCATGTACCAATGAGTGGACCCTATGTTAGTGTCGCCTAGGGAAAGGTAGTGATCAGGTGCTTACCTCGGATATTTGAGGTACCGTGGGTCGTGGATGACACGGAAGTTCCCCGGATCTTGTGGGTAAAGTGTGCAACCTCTGCAGAGTGTCAAACTATTCGAATAGCCGTGTCCACGGTCAAGGACAGTTGGGTGGTGCTGCTTAGACTATGTCCATATGTTTTTGACAAACAACACGGTTTGGTAATATTGGTGATATGATTCGTGAGGTAGTCACGATGAGCTTGAGCATGAGTGGTTCATAACTCTTTCTCGAGGTTGATGTCTGTAACCTCCTGATACTTGCTGCAGACGCATTCATCTCCTTGATAAATGTTGATCATACTTGCATGAGAAAAACTAGCTTTCCGCAAAATTGCCAATTAAGCAGTAAAGCTTTGCATAATCATTTTGTTATCACTCTTGGGTTGCTTGCGAGTACATTCAAAGTACTCATTGGTTGCCACTGGTTATTTTATTGGCTAGGCACGAAAGACAAGATATATTGAAGAGTACCTTGGTGACGAACATGCGAGCTATGACGCTTCCCAGTCATATTGCCTGTAGGGTTAAGGCAGATGGCATGGGTCCAAGTTATTGACAAAGATTTCTGCTGCAATGTTATACTCAAGACTTGACCATAATGGTCATAATTTATGTAAGACTCTTGTTATTCAGCTTCTCTGTGTTCATTGAGCATTGATCTCTGGGATCACTGTGCAAGTGCATTCGGTGATCACGACTTATGAGTCGGGGTCCCCACATAGCTGGTATCAGAGCCATCCTGACTGTAGGAAGCCTTAGTTAGCATGGTTATTAGTTAGGGTAAAACTACTTTTAAAACTATTACTAATTTCCAAAACTATCTATACTTCTTTTCCCTTCTGAAGTTTTCAAAAACTAAGATACATTTTACCCTCTTGATCTCTTCCCCCTCAAAACTTTTTTGTAAAATGGTCGCTAGTACCCCTATGTCCCTGACCACTAGATTCCTTGAATTCCTCGTGGATAGCCTAGAAGGAATACACCTTGCCAGACGATTGCCCACATCTCCGGAACACAAGTTTGATGACACCATGACAAGACAATACCAACAGAAGAGACCGTCTCGAGGAATGAGGAATGAAGACCCAGACGATGGTGACACCTTCGAGATTGCCCCAAGATGATGTAAACTTGGCCAACGATGATCAGGGCATAGGATATGCAAGATCATGATATACATCGCTAATAGAGCAACCCTGTCTTTATCATTGCTGTGTCGGCAACCACTGGTGGATGAGGACCTCACCATCTGGCCCGCCTCACTATAGTGAGCAGGAAAAACGGTTCTCGGCATCCCCCGCTCTCGGTGACGATAATGGTAACAGTGTGTCCGGCAAACTGGACCTCTACTATGCCTTGTTAGTATCATTACATAAAGGATTGCCTATCTGGTACCCTCGACACCTTAGAAGGAAAAGGGATCGTCATCATTAAGAAGACGAGAGAAGACCAGGTCAATGACAGCTACGAGGAGCCACCTTCACCCCATCACTTAAACATGCGAGAAGTTGTTGAAGACTCTTCAGGGTCAACCCAGATTGTTTCATCGAACAACTACAAGAGACGTAGCGACACCTGGGGAAAACCCTAGAAGACTGCACGAGGCACGAAGCAAGCATGACTACTAAGTCCGAGAACCCCTAGGGTAGGATGAGTCATGTACCCCCTATGCGCAGTCGAGTCCATATGATGGTTTGAATAGAACCATGATTTTGTGTTGCTTGTTTTATTTGTTTGTGTTTTGATATAAGTCGCCCTTTTGCCCTAGGCAACAAGAACGCGACTATATCACCTCCCTTATGTTGATGCTTGGGTTTGGTCCATTCGGCATTTGTTTGTTTGCACCTGCCCCCTTTAGGCAATCCCCTCCTCTATGCTACTTTTCTCTCTCATCTCTCTCCCCTCAACTAAAGACCGGCAACACAAGGTACACCAAGGATTCTACTTCGACAACCAACTAGCACTGAAGACTTTTCCTACAGCCTCCTCGACCAAGTGCAGCCCCATAGAGATATGTTTACTCCTCAAGATTAGAAGCCCATCCCTAGACCCTTCGAGACTTTGCAAGATACCCCAGCTCGAATCTTTAACAATGTTCTTAAGCCACAGAATTGCAAGATAACTGGTTAAGCCTCCGTACCCTTGCTCAGCACTGGGTTCATTATGGAACTAGTGGACATAATCAACTATCACGTTATCATCCTGAGATAGCACCAGAACTGACGATGCCATAGGGAAGACCAATTTGAGGATACATGTATAGAGAATAGATGACTTGATGAGTTTATATTAGAGACCTTGAGGAAGTATTGAGACTTTTGGTGGATTGTGAGGCTTTCATGTTGGTAGATGAACTTGGTGGATTAGTTAATAGAGTAGCATAGCTCTTATTACCCCAGAGTAAATTGGATTTAAATAGATGATCCTAGTGGAAGTATAGATGCTGAGTAAGTCTACATGGTTTGGAGTAAACTGGATTTAGACTGATGATCCCGATTTTGATACCATGTTTCCCGGTGGACCATAAACTAGGAGGTTGGATTAATTGTTAGAGTTGATTTAGGGATCTATATAAGCTGACATTGGAGATCATCAGATCACGACTATGGGAATTGGTGGACTGACTATAGTAAAGACAACTCTTTCAAGAACTTGGGGATTATAAGATATCAGAAGATCGTGTGGAACACCATAGGCATTGGATTTGTAGAATACATGGGTTGTGTAGTATTTGATGGAAATTAATGGGTTGTTGGAATTGACTCATAGGAAGGAAACAAGATCTTGGAGTGGCATATGACGTGATTCCTTACGATGGAGATGCACTATCTTGAACCTTGGAAGGATAGGCTGAGCACTTGGATTGTCATGATTAATTCAAGCTTGGAAGCTTGTATATTCTGCCCATGGAGTTTTGCATAGATATGAGTTTGGGGATTGTTGACATGTATGATTCTGTTAGACCTCCTCGCAGAAGCCATGAGGATATAGAACAATTGGCATCTCAGGAACTGTGCTCAAGGATGGGATGATAAACATTCACTCACACACTAGAATCCTTGAAACCCTCAAGCCTTACCAAGCCACGACATGGTCAGATCATGACCACAGACTTTGGCTCTAGGTCTAGATCACCTTGACCCATACTCAACCATGACCACCACCAATACCCCAGCCTACTTTATGTACCCCATCAACAAGCCTTCATGGAGTACTTACACACGTTGGTTGTCATGTTTATTTGGTGACCTACTTGCCTACCCGAAGACGGAATAAGAACCATTCCGTTGTTTAGGGGATATCTGAAGACCGCCATGTCAAGGAGGAAGAACTATACCGACCACCATCATCAAGAAGTGAACTTCCTCGTCGATGATCGTGCGTATCTGCAAACCACTCCTATTGAAGGAACCGAGCATTTCCATGTAAAAAGGAATCTCACACCAAGATTTACCGTTCCCCTTCAAGATCACTACAAGATGAAGAGCAGACGGTAACAAGCTGGAGTTACCACCTGAGTTACCCACTGTGCACAACGTTTTTCACACATCACGACTCCGGGAGTGCTTCCAACTTCCTGACAAGCACCATCCCTACCAGGGCATTAATCATCGAACCATTCACCCCCCAGCCCAGTCTGACATACCGCAAGAAACCCATTAGCAACCTGGATCAAGTGGAGTATTATATACAAAGCCACACCATCAAGTAGTTCAAGCTCTGTGGAGCACCACTCGAAAGAAGAAGCAGTATGAGGACGTGAAGACTACCCCAGATCCAAGTTTCCATACTCCTTTCCGCGCCTAGTTTGGGAATCTTGGGGACGAGATTCTTGTAAGGGGGGTAGGTCTGTCACACCCTGATTTTCGAGGCACAACTCTTGTAAGGGGAGTATTTTGGACTTTGCCTTCATTGGATTTTGTCTATTGTTTGCAAGTGCTCTAAAAATCAAATAAATCCTCCAACTCCTATACTTCATCTCCTTGCTCCAAACTCTTGAACCAATGATCATGCCATGTGTATAGTACATTATAGAATTTTCTTCAAAAAATAATTTGGCCAAAAAGTATTTTCTAAATCTAGTTTTCAAAAACCCCTGAATTGAGGTTTGCACTGCAAGTACTTGATTTGGGGTATGAAAAATCTTTCAAAGAGTATGTTTGACTCCTATTAGGTATAGGAATCCCATAAACCACAAACATATAATTTTAAAACTTATTTTCTTATTTTATTTAAAGGCTTTTTCTTTAGGCCAGAAATGGTCTTTAATGGGTTAAAATTATTTTAATGCTTTAAAAATATTTGCGAAAATTTAGGGAAACTCAGCGGACATATATTTTCCATATATATGAGTTTCAACACATGGCCATGTTCAAAATATTGGTCAAATACCTCAAAAATCCTTTCTGGATATTTCAAGCTTTTGAAATATTGACAAAGGAATTTTTCTCTAAAAATTCCAAGAAATTTCTAGCATGTCACATATGACATGTTTGATGATCTTGCCAAGTCTCATGTCATGGAGAATAGTATAACCCCATGAAACCCTCTCAAAACTATTTCTGCGCTTTTTCAAGTTTGAACAATGTTATGTTAGCAAACTTGTCCAAATGCTCTCAAACTTTGTCCAAATGCTAAAATGGTCTGATAAATCATCTAGACCCATTGGCACAATTTGTAGAACAAGTTAACTTGATCAAAGTGCCTCAAAACCCTTCCTGTCCAGAACCAAATTTGAACAACTCTACATTGGCAATTTTCTCCTTTTGATCTACTCTTTGTTGGACATGTTCAGAACTCAAATGATGACAGTACACCAAGTGGTGCATCAAGGAGAACAGACTTGCATGACTGAATCTTGGGAAGTCCATTTTTGTTGATTTCTAGGGTTTACAAAAGTTGCATTGGCAACTTTGCCCAAATGGACTCAATCTTGGTGGAACCACTTGCTTTCTCATGCCATTTGACCCTGTCAAGCCTCATGACAAGGGAAGTCCATTTGCTTGCTCAAACCTGCATCAAACACCTTCTGTTAGAAATTTAAAATGCATGTTTTGGCCATTTCCACTAATCTCCATGAGCTAAACTTTCTCCCACAACCTCATCTGGTCCTCCTCTAACCCCTGCATCTTTCCCTGCCCGAGGAGCCATGATGACGGGGTTGAAAAGCTCTTTTTCCCTCTCTGGAAGCACCATTTCCACTCTCTCTCAACTGCCTCTCCCCTGCAGTGGATCCCCAGGGCATCCAATGCCATTGCCACATTGTTTACTCCCCCCTGCAGCTGCCAGATGCAAGTGGCTGCGCTCATTCCGCAAAAAGGGATACCATGCCGGCCAAAGTCGCGCTCTGGAGCGCCTGGCAGGGCTTTCGACCATTGACGCTGTGTCCGCCGACCACCTCGAGCCTTCCCGTTGTGCCACTCGAGGTGCCTCGACGTCCGCAATACGCCACCATGCTGGACCCCTCCTTCCCCTCTCTGTCCTGCCCGTGCCATGCTTAACCAGAACCGCCCGAGCCTGCCAATGCGCGTGCAAGCTCGTGGCTCCACCCGGAGCTCCCCCCGCCCCCTCTCTCTCTTCATGGCGCCCTACTCCACCCCACGAGCACCGCAGACAACCCCTCGCTCTCTCCCCTGGCCGCCGAGCCGTTGCCACGGCCACCCGTGCGCCGCGTCCACGGTGAGCCATGGGTCGGCTACTTAAGGCAACCCCCGAGCCCCCCCCCTCTACTCCTTTGGCTCTCTCTCCCTCCCGTGCACCCCCTGGACCAACCCACTCCCCTCCTCGCGCTCTCCATCCGCCACCATTGCCGGAGCCTTGCCGTCGGCCTCCGCCTAAATTCGCACCCACCACTCCTCCTCCTCTTCTCCTTTCTCCACTAGGCGAACCCCCTGACCACAATGGAACTCCTCACAACTTCTCCCTCTGCTCCGGTGCCCCGTAGCACCAATGTCGCCATCGCCGTCGGCCGCGCCCGCCGCGGCCGACACCCTACTCAACCCGGTAGCCCTGGCCAACCGTGGCACCCACGGTTGGATGCGGACGGGTCCCCTGAGAATGCCGATGGGCCGAGCATCGACGGAGATGCCCTACAGCGCCAGCAAGCCGCCGTCGACACCGCCCCTGCCTCTGGCCTATTCGAGCAGGAGGATGGGGATGAACCCAATGGGCGGGGCCCGCCTATAAGCGACCTGGAAGCCGGGCCACACTGGCAAGTGGAGGCGGGTTCGCCCTCTCCCGCCTTCGACGTCGCCCCGTCGTCCACGTCGCCGAGCCGCTGGGCCGGCCAAGTGCGCTGCGGTACTATGCTGCACCCGGTGCGCAGTTTAGGTATAACCCCCCTCCTTTGTCTTTTTCTTTTCCAGCAATATTCAAACTTTTCCAGGGAACTCATTTGAAGTCCAAATCTGATCATTCAAATTTTCAGTGACTCCATAAATCAATATCTATTTAGTGAGCCATAGTGAACATTTTTACACTTCCTAGTTTCACCTAGATCTAACAAATAGGTCATTTATACTCCTAAACCAGCTTAAAAAATCCATAGAATATTCATTTGAACTCCAAATCCTGTGAACCAATTTCTAGATGTTTCTAAAATCATGCCTGATTTAATGGGTACTTTTACTCATTTTTATAAAAAGGCATTCTATGGAAAACTTGCAGATCCATTAAATCCATTGATTCCATCATATTGAAATGTTTAGAAATATTCACTGATCCAATCCCAATGAAACCACTCTGGTTATTTTTTTATATAACCAGACAAGTCCTAGAAAACACAACTTCATATTTTTTAGAGCACTTTTATTTTCTGCCTTGTTGTGTTGCTTATTGTAATTACTTCCAACGTTAGTTGACGAAGTAAACGAAATACTCGGAGATGGACCAGAAGGATTGAAGACTCTAAGGAGCCAGGCAAGCAGCCCATTGACCATGATGAACCCATTTTTATCATAGTAGCATTTCTTTCCGTGATTGTTGAATGCATGATATCTTGAATGGCAACCTTGCTAGGTTTGCCTTCGTTGCATACCCCATTGATACTTGCATTGTACATGACTCTATCCTTGCTTAGAGTTGTGTTGTTGGGTTGTAGAAATATGCTCTAGTTGTCGGCTGAGCAAAATGGGTCAGAGTTATGAATGGTAAGGAATAGGTGTGGTTTGACATACTTGCAAATAGCCCCAGTGGGTTCCACTAATGCCCCTGGGAGATGATGATGATAGAGGTCACTACTTGGTGGAGAGGTAGTGTACCAAGGCTTGATGGAAGTGTTGTTTACAGAGACGGATTAGATTTAAGATTTGTCGACTGTCCCAACCTCACATGTGAAACCACTCTACCCTTATATGGGAAAGGGCATTATTGATTACCTAGGACGATACTAGCATGGTGCCCACATTACTAGTGATGGGGGGTGACATGAGGTCACTCTCGGGACGGGGTCATGCTTGGATAGGCGGCCATGACTGTTTTCACAGGGCATCGGACACACCGTTGGTCCCTACGTGTATGTGTGATAATGAAAAGGGAAGAGTCCCAAGGTCTTGATGCTTATACACAGAGGCCGAGTGGACCCTATGTTAGTGTCGCCTAGGGAAAGGTAGTGACCGGGTGCTTACCCCGGGTAATTGAGGTACCGCAGGTCATGGATGACACGGAAGTTCCCCGGGTCTTGTGGGTAAAGTGTGCAACCTCTGCAGAGTGTCAAACTATTCGAATTGTCATGTCCACGGTCAAGGACAGTTGGGTGGTGCTGCTTAGACTTTGTCCAGATGTTTCTGACAAACAACACGGTTTGGTAATATTGTTGATATGATTCGTGAGGCAGTCACGATGAGCTTGAGCATGAGTTGTTCATAAATCTTTCTCGAGGTTGATGTCTGTAACCTCCTGATACTTGTTGCAGACTCATTCATGTCCTTGGTAAATGTTGATCATACTTGCATGAGAAAAACTAGCTTTCCGCAAAAATGCCAATTAAGCAGTAAAGCTTTGCATAATCATTTTGTTATCACTCTTGGGTTGCTTGTGAGTACATTCAAAGTACTCATTGGCTTGCCACTGGTTATTTTATTCGCCAGGCACGAAAGACAAGATATATTGAAGAGTACCTTGGTGACGAACACGCGAGCTAGGACGCTTCCCAATCAGATTGCCTGTAGGGTTAAGGCAGATGGCATGGGTCCAAGTTATTGACAAAGATTTCCGCTGCATTGTTATACTCAAGACTTGACCATAATGGTCATATTTTGTGTAAGACGGTATGTATGGATGTAAAAATCTTGTTATTCAACTTCTGTGTTCAGTGAGCATTGATCTCTGGGATCACTATGCACGTGCATTCAGTGATAACGAATTATGAGTCGGGGTCCCCACAGGGGGCTAGTACATAGGGCAGAATCATAATCTCATAGCCTAGACTTCTAAAGTTTAGCCATTACGATCTCGTGGTAGATCAGCTCTTGTAATACTCATATTAATCAAGATCAATCAAGCAGGAAATAGGGTATTACCTCGATAGAGAGGGCCCGAACCTGGGTAAACATCGTGTCTCCCGTCTCCCGTTACCATCGACCTTAGACGCACAGTTCGGGACCCCCTACCCGAGATCCGCTGGTTTAGACACCGACATTGGTGCTTTCATCGATAGTTTCGTTGCGTCGTCACTAAAAGGTTTTGATGGCTCCATCAATCATCTGCAACAATGCAGTCCAGGAGAAGATTTTCCTCCCCGGACAGATCGTCGTATTCGGCAGCTTCGCATTGCGGGCCAACTCGCTTGCCATATGGAGTAGATCGACAGCTACGCCCATGGCCATCGGGTCTTGGATGTTTGAATTACGTGGCCGATATCCGCGGAGACTTGATCTTCGACAGATTCGAGCCCATGACGACCGCTTCCTGTCACCATGATGAACATAACCTAAATGTGTCATCGGACCGTGCTTAGGAGATAACACCTACAATCGCTTTGGCCCTAGATCCGGAGCAGATCGCATCATCCGAGGACGGGACACTCAACCCCGCCATGGAAGCCGCAGACTCATTGGCGATAGAGCCGCACACAGATCCAACCTGGAGTGGGCCCTATGTCATCGGAACCACTGATTTGTCTCTGGCCATTGGTTCCGAACCGCGTGCGTCCGTGCCCATCGAACCTGATTGGGCGCCGATCATTGAGTTCAGCTCCGCGGACATTTTCCGGCACTCACCTTTTGGCGATGTGCTGAACTCATTAAGAGCCCTCTTCTTATTAGAAGAATCTCCGCCGAACTATGTCCGGCTTGAATGGGAATCTGATGATGGAGAATTTCGCTTCCCACCCACCGCCCACTTCATTGTGACTGTCGAAGACTTAACCGACACGTTCGATTATGGCTTCGAGGACATTGATGATATGGACAACGATGCCGGAGAGGAGCAGGCACAAAAACCACCACCCATAGGGCGGTGGACGGCTACATCCTCATACGATATATACATGGTGGACACACCTAAAGAGAAGGAGGCCGACAACAATAATGGTATGCCTGTTGACAAACCTCCCAAGCATCGGTGTCAGAAGCGCCAACCTCGATCCAGCAAAAGGAAAAACAGCAACATTGTCACGGACGATGATGATAATCCGAACCAAATTGAGGATCCCGTAGACCCAGTGTTGGATCAATATGTGCGAGAGGACAGCGAGCACAGTCCGGCGATGTTTTCTGACCGCAGCGATGCCGAAGATAGCAATTACCAACCTGTCTCCGAAGAGGGGATCAGCCTGGGTGACGACGAATTCCTCGTCCCAGAAGAGCCCTTAGAACAAGAACGCCTCCATCAAAGGCTTATCGCCATCGCAAGGAGCCTAAAGAAGCAGAAGCAGCGGCTTAAAGCCGCTTATTATACGCTCAATAACAGATGGAATAAAGTGCTAGACGCTGAGGAAAATATGGCTGCAATCGCCAAACAAGGGGCTATCCTAAGTGTAAACTGCTGCCTGAATTCAACGATGAGGCTATTGCGCCTACACCACCGAAAAACAACATGGCCGACAAGCCAGACCGACCACCTCGTGGTCAAGACACAAGCCTGCACCCCCTCCCCGTAAAGGAAGGGAGATTGCGGCCCACGACCAGAAACATGATCCACTGAGGACCTGGACAAAAAGGCCGGTAAAGCCAGATCCATCTACGGATCCAGGGACTGCGCCCCCACAAGGGATTGTGGCTATCAAGCCAAATATGTCGGCCATATACCAGTTCGAAGTCAATACCGAACATCACAACAGTCGAACCCATGCCACGACACAGTCAAATACAGGAGCGCCGCGCACCCCCTGTGCTTCACCGATGAGGTACTGGATCACGAATTTCTAGAAGTATTCAAACCCGTAAAAATCGAGGCATATGACGGAATGAGGGATCTGGCGGTCTGGATAGAAGACTTTATTCTTCACATCCACGTGGCTCGCGGAGATGATCTCCACGCCATCAAATACTTACCCCTCAAATTTAAAGGACCAGCTCGGCACTGGCTGAAAATCCTCACGGAAAATTCCATTGGGAGTTGGGAAGAACTTGAGGACGCTTTGCTGGCCAATTTCTAAGGGACCTATGTCCGGCCCCCGGATGCCGATGATCTAAGTTAGATAATTCAACAACCCGAAGAATCAGCCCGTAAGCTTTGGAGTAGGTTTCTCACTAAGAAGAACCAAATCGTCGATTGTCCGGATGCCGAAGCCTTAGCAGCTTTCAAGCATAGTGTCCGGGACGAATGGCTAGCTAGACACCTTGGCCAAGAAAAGCCAAGGACAATGACAGCCCTAACTGCGCTCATGACCCGCTTTTGCGCGGGCGAGGACAACTGGTTAGCCCGCAGCAGCACCAGCGAGCCTGGCACCAAAGTCAGGGATGGCAATGGAAAGCCACGACATAACAAAAACAAACGTTGAAACAACACTGAAAGGTCAGATGATACGGCAGTAAACGCCGGATTCAGTGGCTCCAGACCCAATCAACGGAAGAAACCATTTAAAAGCAACAAAGATGGTCCGTCATGCCTAGACAAAATATTAGACAGGAACTGCTAGATCCATGGCACCCCCACTAAACCTGCGAACCATACCAATCGTAGTCGTCGGGTATTCAAGCAGGCCGGCAATCTCACCGCCAAACATAAGGGGAAGGGACCTTAGAGCGAAGACGAGGATGAACCTCGCCAGCCGAACACAGGGGGACAGAAGAAATTTCCACCGGAGATCAAAACAGTCAACATAATCTATGTCATTCATATCCCAAAGAGGGAGTGCAAACACGCACTCCGAGACGTCTATGCCGTTGAGCCTGTTGCCCCCAAATTCAACCCATGGGTGGCCTGTCCGATCACCTTTGATCACAAGGACCATCTGACTAGTATCCGCCATGGGGGTTCGCTGCCCTAGTGCTCGACCCATAATCGATGGATACCATCTCACTCGAGTCGTGATGGATGGCGGCAGTAGTCTAAATCTGATATATCAAGACACTGTCCGCGAAATGGGGATAGACCCATCAAGAATCAAGCCAAGCAGCAAAACCTTTAAAGGAGTTATACCAGGCGTAGACTCCCGCTGCATGGGCTCTTTAACATTGAAGTCGTATTCGGCTCTCCCGATAACTATCGAAGCAAAGAGCTAATCTTTGACATAGCTCCATTCCGAAGTCGCTATCATGCACTATTCGGAAGAATGGCCTTCGCCCACTTTAATGCAGTCCTGCATTATGCCTATTTAAAGCTCAAATTTCCTGGACCATGTGGCGTCATCACGGTCAGTGGAAATATGGAGTGCTCTCTCCATACGGAGAAGAATATTGCAGCCTTAGCAGCCGAAGTACAAAACGTCCTATTTAAGCCAAATAGATCATCGGTCGTCAGGACCGCAGACACAGCTAAGCATGTCTGGAGTATGCCTCAGTGCGGCAGCTCAGATAAACCTGAGCTTGATTAGCAGTTATGCCCCCATTAACTGCCCCATAAGGCGACAACATACGTACCTCTCATACTCAAGTACATCCTTAAAATCCCTTGGGCAGAGCTGGGGGCACACTGCACACACAAATAGTCCATAGTTCAGCTCGACCCTATTCGGACTCTATGGTTATCTTTCAAGTTTCATCAAACAAACTTTATGTACGGCCACACTGGATTTTCTTTTCTAGCATTTTTCTTTTTTTTTACACACGACCATCACACTACCCCCTTCAAGGAGAAAACGGTGCAGACGTGCAGCAGGGCCCCGCACTAAGGTTTCTTTTTAGATTAAGACCCTGTGTAAACCTCTTTATCTCCTTTTGTTTCATACTTTTCTGGCATGTACAATGTCTTAGGAAGTTATCGAAACCATCTGTAAGTACACGGTGCCGTACTAGAAAGGGATATTACAGAAGCAGCTTGGTCAATATTTTTTTGGAGTTTCATTCTCTCACCACCTGCGTTCTCCCCCCCCCATGTCAGATTCCCACACGAGCCTTGACAACAGGGTCCATTTACCAGGGGCTGTATTAGGCCCGGTACACTTTGAAAAGCCCAAACACCTATAGGGAGTGTTCGGCGTCGCGAGTATGGCCTTATATGCATCAGCTCCGAATCATGTCTTTGGTCAATAGTGGGGTTGCCCGGCTCCTGTGCTTGCTACCTTATGTTCCGCTCTATTGGCTAAGGTAGTAAAGGGAGAACTACTACGATTGTGTCTCGGTTCGTCCGTATGAGCACCTCAGTGGAGAAATCCGAAAAGTGACTGTCATGATGAGGCGAGAGCTGGTCAACCACTCGATGACTCACTGGAATCTTTGTGATTCCCTCCGTGTTAAACGAAGGACCATTCTTCTGGTCACATATGTAAACGCACCATATTCAGATAACCGCGTACATACCAGGGGCTATATCGTAGACCCACCATCAAACTCCTAGGCTAAGTGAAAGTGTTAAAGCCCTATAGTTCGATTGCCTGGTTCGCTGCATTGACACCACCTTAATGGACCAAGACGTTGGGTCAAGTGTGAGAAAGTGCTATTCTGAACACCCCCGCATTATATGCGAGGGGGCTGAAGCCAACGACTGGTAAACTTTCAGGTTATATATATAGTTAAAAATAAATAAATGCCCGCACAAGAGGCACGGAAACTTTTTGGGCGAAAGTATAAAAACATAGCCTTCGAATATTACAATATTGTCGTTACAATTCTGGTACACCTCACTCAAACATAATATCTTGCGAGCATTGACCCTCTATGAAGCGGGCACCTTCTAGGACATCTTCAAAATAATGTTCTGGCATGTTAGGGTCCTTGCCTTCGGGTGACTCTGCGCTGCAATATCGGTGTCCTTCATCTTTGCCCAATACGTCTTGATGCGGGCAAGGGCCATCCGTGCAGCTTCTATGCACGTCGACCGCTTAACAGCGTCGATACGTGGTACCGCATCAATAAGCCGCCGCACCAAACCGAAATAACTATTCGCAATTGGCTCAGTCGGCCACAACCGGACTATGACGTCCTTCATAACAGATTCGGACATCTTGTGGAGCTCGGCCCATTGGGCCATCTGTTCATTCAACAGCGGATGCTTTGGCATGTTGAATTGCGACCAGAATAGCCTTCCGTCGCATGTCCTTCTTGCGCATGGAAAAACTGAGTTGCATCGGCAACACTCTTTGGCAAGTCCAAAAATGCGTCTGGAGAACTCCAAAGTTGATTAAGCGGGGCATACTTCGGATCGCCAAACTTAGTTTGTAATAAGAAAGGCTTACCAGCCGCGATCTCGCTAGCTTGTTGGATCTCCTACCGAGCCGCTCTGGACTCAGACTGGGCTTCCCACACTTCTTGTAAGGCCTTGTCAAGATCGGCCGCTTTGGCTTTGATATCTTTCTCAAGAAATTGGCATCGTCTAGCGGCATCCTTTAGCTCAAGCGCCATAGTAGATATTCTCTCCTCGCACTGGCGCTGAGCAGCCTGCTCGGCCTTTAATTTAGTGGTTGCCTTTTCGGCAGCCGCATTACCCATCCTGGCCTACTCCTTTGCCCGGGCAAGCTCAACTCGAAGGGTCTCAACTGCGGCGGCTGCAGTTATGCATATTTGAGTATACAATTTCTCAGCGTCATGCTCATATCATAATAATTGCATATAATGAGTGCCTCAAGGACATACCTTGTGCCTCGTCAAGCCTTTTGTTCATAAGCGTGATGTCATCATCCTCCACATCAACTTTCTGCTTCAGATGATCAATCTCTGTCGCTCGGGCAGTTGCCACAGATGTAACAGCCTGTGTTTCAATTAGTCAGATCATTTCATGGGCATCTATTTCTTGATCCTCTGATCACTCCCTTTGGACGTCAACCAGAGTCTTAGGGGCTACTATCTATACATAGGCGCATTTTGCGTTTATAACAAAATTACAAATATTACATTACGTACCTCGAAACCTCTTAGTAGGCTCATAAAGGCTTCATTCAATCCGCTTTTCGCGGACGGAACCCTCTCAACCACCGTACCCATCAGGGTATGATGTTCCTCTTAGACGGACGCACGTTGCAATATGTCCATCAATGTATCCGGTGCCTCCGGATCCAGAGCGGGTTGCGTCGTCCCTCGGAACTTTGATAGTCCGGGACTTTTGTTTTTGGTCCCCGTGAGGGCCACACATCCCGGATCCTGGGCAACCAAAGTGTCACCTTCGGGCCCGGTCTTCACTGTCCCTCACACCACTTGTTGGTCGAGAGAGATCCTCCAAGATGACAGCTCGACTTCCTCCGCCTTATCAGGCGGGGAGATCTGTTGAGGTGTCTTGCTCTCCATCATCTCCAAAAGAAGATCCCCTGAAGAGGAGGACTGTCGAGGAAAGCGGCGTGCCGGACTGTAAACATACATTTTAAATGTTACCCTTATAGCCAGGAAAATAAACAGGATATGATTATAACATCCTTGTTCACTTCGATTCAGCTAAGGGCCTATCTTTATGGAGAGATTGTGTGTCAACGTCACCTCCTGAACCAGAACCCCCCGTCTAGGACATCTTCTCCCGCTTAGAAGCTTCTCTCTTCAAGTCTTCGCAGGCGGTCCTCTTCTTTCTATGAGGAGAAGGGATGTCAGTTTTCCCTTCCTTTCCACCTTCGGAGGTGGAAGTTCCCATCTCACCGGACAAAGGGCCTGGTGAGCCTCTAGAATGAAGTCCGCCTTGGGCCTCCTCACTCTCCTCTTCGTCTTCCCTTCCGGAACATGGTAGGGCGCTGGAGCCAGCATCCCGGCTGAGTCTTTGGGGAGAGGGGCTAAACACCTAATCCTCTCCACCTTCTTTATCCAGCCCTGGCCGAGTACGATTTTCTCAATATGCTGTTATGGGGAATATGGTTAAACAATGTTCGGAAGTTGAGTACTTACCGATGTATCTGGATGGTTGCAGTCAAGGCTGATGTCCTCTGTAGTACCCGGCCACTGTTTACGCATCCCGAAGAATGATTTTCACATGCCTCTGAGCGTCACGCTGGAGAGGTGCTGAAGAGTTTGTAGTCCTTCCGGATTAAACTCCCACATGCAGAGAGGCCGTCGCTGGCACGGTGGGACTCGTCAGACTATCATTACTTGGATTACCTTGATAAGACTGGGGTCCTTTTCAATAAGGCTCCGAATGCGGCTTTGTAGCGTCCGCACTTCATCGATGGATCCCCAGTCCAGCCCCTTATTAATCCATGACCCAAGTTGTAGCAAAGGGCCAGATCAGAATGGATGAGTAGCTGCCCACCTGTTACCATGGGGTTCGGTGATGTAGAACCACTCTCGCTGCCACAGGTCGGAAGTTTTCGTGAAGGAGCCCTTTGGCCAAGTGGTATTGGTGAGCTTGCTCACCGCAGCACCACCGCACTCTGCCTGTTTCCCATCGATTACCTTCGGCTTCACGTTAAAAGTCTTGATCCACAAGCCGAAGTGTGGGGGAATAAGGAGGAAGGTTTCGCACACGATAATGAACGACGAGATATGAAGGAAAGAATCCGGGGCTAGATCATGAAAATCTAAACCATAGTAGAACATGAGTCCTCGGACGAAGGTATGAAGAGCGAATCCTAGGCCTCGAAGGAAGTGCAAGATGAATATGACCCTCTCATTAGATCTGGGAGTGGGAATAGCCTACCCTTGAGCAGGAAGCATGTGGAGAATTTCCGCAGTCAGGTATCTTGCCTCCCGGAGCTTTGCGATATCCTCCTCTGTGATAGAGGAAGCCACCCACCGGCCTTGAAGGCTAGGACCAGACATAATTGGGAAGCGTGAAGCGGCTGGATTGAACTTTGGGTGCTGGAACTCGAGGTGGGAAGAGTTGAAAGGACTTGGCGTAAAGGAAGAAGGACGAGTCTCCGCTCCTTTATAAGGGCAATGAATATCAAACGTCCCTCCTAGGCCTTAAAACATGCCTGTTCCCAAGGAATCATGCCAACAGAACAGTTGGGTTACCAACACCCGCATTGATGAGAATCCCGTGATAAGAGGACATGATCTCTGCTTTGACAAGACGTGCCAATAAAACTGCACCTCCAAATATGAAGCGGCAGGTTAAAAAATGGTTCGAATATTACCGGGCGGTGACGTGATGTCGCGCTACAAAAAGTTGTCATCAGATTGGATTCATGGAGTATTATACTCTCTACGATTGTGTGTGGAACTTGTTTTGCAGAGCCGGACATGATTCTTGTGTTTGGAGACTATTTTGGAGTATTCAGAGAAGGAATCCTCCTTGCAATGCCGAAGACAATCTGCACGCTGGACACCTCGACATTGAAGCCTGGTTCAGGGGCTACTGAGGGAGTCCTGGATTGAGGGGTCCTCGCACACACGGACTATATACTTGGGCCCGACTATTGGGATATGAAGATACAAGACAGAAGACGTCGTCTCGTGTCTGGATGGTACTCCCCTTTGCGTGGATAGCAAGCTTGGTGATTCGGATTTATAGATTCTTTCTCTGTAACCAACTTTGTATAACCCTAGTTCCCTCAAGTGTCTCTATAAACCGGAGGGGGTTAGTACATAGGGCAGAATCATAATCTCATAGGCTAGACTTCTAGGGTTTAGCCATTATGATCTCGTGGTAGATCAGCTCTTGTAATACTCATATTCATCAAGATCAATCAAGCAGGATGTAGGATATTACCTCCATAGAGAGGGCCTGAACCTGGGTAAACATCATGTCCCCTGTCTCCTGTTACCATCGACCATAGACGCATAGTTCGGGACCCCCTACCCAAGATCCACCGGTTTTGACACCGACAGCGATAGCAGTGATTTTGTAGTAGTAACGATAGCAATAGTAGCAGTAGTAACTTAGCAAGAACAATATAAGGTAAATTCGTAGGCATTGGATCAATGAATCATTGGATGATATTCATCATGAGATAGTCATAACCTAGGGCGATACGGCACTAGCTCCAGTTCACAAATATAATGTAGGCATGTATTCCGTAAATAGTCATAGGTGCTTATGGAAAGAACTTGCACGACATCTTTTGTCCTACCCTCCCGTGGCTGCGGGGTCCTATTGGAAACTAAGGGATATTAAGGCCTCCTTTTAATAGAGAACCGGAACAAAGCATTAACACATGGTGAATACATGAACTCCTCAAACTACGGTCATCAGCGGGAGTGGTCCCGACTATTGTCACTCCGGGGTTGCGTATCTCAGCACGTACTATGTGACTATAATTTGCATGGTCGGATCTAGAACATGGATATAATGGTGATAACATAAATGGTTCAGATCTGAAATCATGGCACCCGGACCCAAAGTGACAAGCATTAAGCATGGCAAAGTCATAGCAACATCAATCTCAAAACATAGTGGATACTAGGGATCAGGCCCTAACAAAACTAACTCGATTACATGATGAATCTCATTCAACTCCTCATCGACCAGCAAGCCTATGAAGGAATTACTCACTCCCGGTGGGGAGCATCATGGAATTGGCGATGGAGAAATATTGGTGATGACGAAGATCGAAGATCCCCCTCTCCAGAGCCCCAAAAATACACCAGATCTAGCCTCCCGATGAATAACAGGAGACGGTAGTGGCTTTGTCCCGTGAAACGCGATAATTCTTTCTCCCTGAATTTTTTTCTGGAATACGTGATTTTATAATGTCGGTTTGAGGGTCTGCAAGGCCACCAGGTGGGGACAACCCACCTGGGCGTGCCTGGAGGGGTGTGGCGCGCCCTGGTGGGTTGTTCCCACCAAGTCCCCCCACCCCTCTAGTGGTTCTTGGCTCCAGATATTTTCTTTTAGTGTATAAAAAATCCTCACAGAGTTTCGTTCCTGTAATGCCCCGAGACCGGTGCGCCAGGTGTCTTCCAATTATTCGCCGTCATTGACATGTCATTCACTTGCGTGTTATACTTTGCCATGTCATCATATGCATTTCATCTGCATTTTTTTCAAAACTGGCATCCGTTCGGGTCTCCCAGTTCTCTCTATTGTCCGTTTTGAGCACACATACACTCGCATGCACCCGTCACACCTCCAGATCTTGTTTCTTGAGAGGAAGAAAAACATTCTCGTAATTGGTCGAGAGTTGGCGAGCGGTCCTAGTATATCATCGGTACAGCGCCTGTCAAATTTCGTTCCATTTAGAGGTCGTTTGATGCCCCAACGGTTAATCGCGTTAACCGCCAGACCCCTTTCTCTTTGCAGCCCAGCACCCCTCCATAGCAGCCCACTAACCCATCTAAACCCCCCTCCATACTCTACTCTGTTGGATAACGATCGTGTGGGCGAAAATGGCTCCTCCATAGCCCTCTCCTAGCTCCCTCTACCTATAAAAACGTCTCCGCCTTCCTAAATCTCAGCAAACCCTAGCCTATCCTTCCTCCTCCCGCGCCGGACATGTTCACCCTGCCGCTGGACATGTCCACCGCCGCTCCTGGGCCAATAGCGCGCCGCCACGTCGCCCCGTTCGCCACTTCCCACTGCACGGGCCCGTGGGGCTCGAATCGGGCCTGCCCAAGCCTGTTCGCTTCCTGCCGCCAGCCGTGAGGCCCCGCGCCCCCGCCGTCTCGCGCCTCCGGTCCAGCGCCCGCACCCACTCGCCTCTGCCACTCACCTCCCGCGCACGCCGCCTCACGCACCGCACCGCCGCTTCCACCTCGCCGGTGCACCGCATCTCATCGCCCGCACGAGCCGCTCGCCGCCCGACTCCGCCGTGCCTTACGCTCGCACCGTGCCGCCCCGCCTCCACCGTGCCGCCTCGCCCTGCCCCCGCGCCACCGCTGAGCCGCCACCCTGCGCTGCCCATGGTCGGCCACCCGCGCCGCCGGGATCCCCCGCGTGCAGTTCGCCTCTGCATCCTCGCGCCGCCTCTGGTCCGATCCGGCCGAGAGCCGTCGGATCCGGCCTTCCTCGGTCTTCCGCTCTCCTTGTCGGCCTCCTCGCCGGAACATCGCCGGAGTCGCCGCCTCTTCGCTGGATCTGGGGAGTGGGATGAGATCCACCCCTCCCCCGAACCAAACGTGCCGCCTCATCCCGGATCCTGCTGTCCCGGGTCCTCCCCATCCCGTTTCCGCGAGGTTGATTTTCATCCAAGTCCCTGAATTGTCATATTATGTGTGCATCTTCATCACGGTGTAACCTTGTGCATATTGCTCCATTTTGCATGTATGATATGTCAAAATGTTCATATCTACGGTGGTTGCATTTGCATTCACTTTGTTGTTCATATTGATGCCTGAATCTTGGTTGAAAAATTGCTATGTGATATAAACTCCTGAAATCTGCTGCCTGTTAACATCATTTAGGCATCTTGTGTTTGTTGTAACTTTGTCCCTGTTAATCCTATGGTGATGAGCTTGATATGAAAATGTTCATCTCAGAGTTCTCTACATGTTGGTGTTCTTGGCATTCATGTTAGGGTGCACATTGACATGTTAATCCCTGTTGCAGAAGTTTTTGCTGATGTTAAATGCTAAAAACTATTATAACTTGTCATTTTTTCTTTTTTATATATTTTTCGGTAATTTTCTTTTGAGCATCATGTCAACATGTTTTAGGATCATAATCATGCCATCTTTGTGTGTTGCAATCAATTTATTTTTGTCTGCCCTGTGGTGAGTGAATCAAGCTTGTAAAGTGGGCTACTTGTTGTTAATGTTCTGCCTAGTCTGAATCTATTATATTATGATGTCATGTTTGCTTGATGCTACCTTCAGAGCCATGCATAATCTGTAGATGCCTAGTTGACATCCTTTCATGACCATGTGATTCGCTATCAATAAATTCAATTTGATGCCATATACATGTCTCGTAGGACATGTTTTCATTACCATGAACATGCCTAAATGATGTTCCAGTTTTCTGTTAACTTGTTAATGCCATGTTATGAGCTTGATATTAATTATTCTGTGCCTCTTTTGGAGATGCTACATTTACAATAATTGAAGTATGCTATGTGTAATTTTCCCACATGCCATGTTTGATAATAGTGGACTTCATATGACCTATGTTACAAGCTTGCAAATATGCTATGATGATATTTCTGTTTTACACTTGCCGAAACTGTTACAACATTCAAATTTGTCTTGATGTTTCCCACTAATCCATGAGCCATATGCATATGATTCTTTGATGTTATTTGCTCCTTGTTATGTGTACTTTGATGCCATGCCCTTGGTTTCTATGTAGAGTCACTGTAGAATCTTTGTTTCATGCCTCCAACATGTCATCATATTAGCTCTACTCATGCATATGTCCTGTTTTTCACTAGCATAATCTATGTTATTAAGTTGCATTTTGCATTGATCATCTTGGATTAATCTTGATGATTATGGACCTGAACCTTAAAGTTGTTGAAGTATGTAATCTGTACTTCGAATGCATATCAAGTTTGTGTTCATATGTTTCCTATAGCATGTTACTTTGATGATTGCAAAGTGCCTAGTTGCTGTTTTGGGCAGATTGTTTTTATGACTTGTTTGGAGTGTATGTGTTACACCGTTGCTCCGTTTTGAGCATGCTCTATATGTAACTTGCTTAAAATTGCAAGTAGTTTCATCATATCTAGTTGCATCTGTGTTTGGAGTGTGTTTGCTTGATGTCTGTATGCATTTTGCATCAATGTCATGCTTGTGTTACTCATATCTTCTTGGTCGTAGCTCCGAATTGAATAAACTTTATATGTAACTTGACTAGAAAAACGTGTAGATCATCATGGTGCATCTTAACTTTCTATCTAACAACTTGAACATTATGTGTTATTCAGATCTGGACCAATTTCGAAATTTGCATATGAGAACTTATCGGAATTGTTACATGTTGTTTCCGGCCTAATTTAAAATTGATTTGATGTGATGTTCTTGTATGCATCATCCCTTTCCATGAGTAGCATCGTATAGCCTTTTCATGCATCATTCTTGGTTGTGCATCATGCCTTGTTCATGTTTAGTTTGTTTACCATGTATGTTTGCTTCTGTGTTGTTTATTTACCATGTTTGCTTCTTTCCGGTTGTACTTCTTCTTGATAGTTCCTATTTCATTGCGATCGTGAGGATTCGTTCGTCTACGCTTGGTTCATCTACGCAGTTCGTCTTCTTCATGGACTCAATCTTCTTCCGAGCGGGATTTCAGGCAAGATCACCGTTATCTTGGATCTCACTACTATCTGCTATGCTAGTTGTCTCAATGCTGTCGCTATGTCGCGCTTCCTACCACTTGTTTATCAAGCCTCCCAAATTGCCATGAAAGCCTCTAACCTTTTCCACCATCCTAGCAACCGTTGCTTGGCTATGTTACCGCTTTGCTTAGCCCCTCTTATAGTGTTGCTAGTTGCAGGTTGTTCCATGTCGGGACATGGATATCTTGGGATATCGCAATATCTATTATTTAATTAATGCATCTATATACTTGGTAAATAGTGGAAGGCTCGGCCTTTTGCCTGGTCTTTTGTTCCACTCTTTCCGCCCTAGTTTCCATCATACCGGTGTTATGTTCCTTGATTTTGCGTCCCTAACATGGCGAGGGTTTATGGGCCCCTCTTGACAGTTCGGTTTGAATAAAACTCTTCCAGCAAGGCCCAAAATAGGTTTTACAAATTGCCTAATAACAACGAAAAACTTGCATAGGGACCTGTTGACCCGTGAGGTCTCTTAGTCAACTTGCATAGGGCAACTCGATGGTATTTTGGCTACCATCCACTTTGCATAGACGGTGTTGTCCTGAGCGAGATACGCGCAGCTCCAATCAGCGTATCGACGCGCCGGGTGGTCTTGCTGGTTTTGTTTTACCATTGTCGAAATGTCTTGTGCACCGGGATCCCGAGTCTGAGAGGATGTCCCGCGATGGAGGATTGTCTCCGCCTATCATGAGCTTGTCATGGGATAAGTTGGGACATCCCTGCAGGGTTTAAACTTTTGAGAGTCGTGCGTGCGGTTATCTGGCAGATGGGAAATTTTAATGTTAGGTTGTAGAGAACTTGACACCAGATTCGACTTAAAATACACCAACCGCGTGCGTAACCATGATGGTCTCTTTTTGGGTGAGTTCGAGAAGAGAACACAGTGGGGTTATGTTTGAACGTATGTAGTTCAAGATCACTTCTTGATCATTACTAGTTTGTGACCGTTTGCGTATCTTCTCATCTTATTTTGTACTCGTAAGTTACCCACCATACAATGCTTAGTCGGTTGCTGCAAGGTCACCACTTATCCTTTCCATACCCATTAAGCTTTGCTAGTCTTGATACCCATGGTAATGGGATTGCAGAGTCCTCGTGGCTCACAAATTACTACAACAACAGTTGCAGGTACAAAAAATGTGATGATCATGACATGAGAGCGATGTTTGCTTGTTTTGGAGTTCATGTTCTGCTTCTTCTTTGATTGAGGGATAGGTTCCTGGTTGGCAGCCTTGGCTATCAGGGTGGATGTAAATTGAGTTTATGTTTGTGTTCTATTCGTAGTGGGATGTTGCTCTTATGTATGATGTTGTTGTATTCATGTGGCATTGTATGCGTTTGTATGTATCCCCATCTATTATGTAATGGTATGATGTAATGATATCCACCTTGCAAAAGTGTCTCCAATATGGGGCTCTATCCTTTGTGGGACCTTCGAGTT
Organism: Triticum aestivum; assembly: GCF_018294505.1. NCBI lineage: Eukaryota > Viridiplantae > Streptophyta > Magnoliopsida > Poales > Poaceae > Triticum > Triticum aestivum. The sequence goes on along the minus strand of NC_057804.1, from coordinate 227,514,832 downwards.
CCTCTTGGATAGGATCACATATTGGGCGTGACAAGTTGGTATCAGAGCCTCGACCGACCATAGGAGCCCCCTTGATTTATCGTAGTTTGGACGTTGTCGAGTCAAGAAGAAAACTATTTTGGAGGCTAGTTATATCGGAGAGTAGGAATTCTTTTTACTCCTCAACCCCATCGTCGCTCTAGTGAGGAATATTGACGTAGGTGTTTTGAATTACTCCTCTCCCCCTTCAAATTTTCTAAGGATCATGTGGTTAGTTTTTCGATCGTTGTGATGTCAACTCTTTTTATCCGGTGCATTTCTCGTCCAGTTGATCCGATCCTCTTGATCCTTGAAAGATCAATCCTTAGTTCTTTCTCAACGACGTTGTTTTCCCAATCCGAAGTTTTCTTTATTTTCCCAACCACCCACCCCTTTTTCTTCTTGGAGCCGGACTTATAATCGAGTGTCCATCCTACTCGTGCGAAGCCTTTGCATTCTTTTCTCAATTATTTCAACCGGTGTTTTTCACTTCAAGTTATTCATCGGTTCCCCTTCCAAGTTGCCTTTGTTTTTCCCGCCCTCCCACTCGTTTCTTCCCGGAGTCTGCGTCTCTGTTTGAGCATAAATTTCATTTGTGCGAGGCCTCTTCAGTCTTTCCTCAATCACTTCAACTAGTGAATTATCATCTAGTTCATCATTGTTTGTCTCGCTTTCTTTTCTGGTGGACTCAATTGAAGTATTTGGTGTTGAGCATATTCTTTCCTTTGACCGAATGTTTCCCCCTCCTCATTTGCCTCTCACTAGTTAATCCTTCCGAAGTGCTCAGGACATCTCACAAGATTCATGCCTGCATTCTATTATTTAGAGGTCGTCACCTCACTCAACTCTTCAATTGTACTGGTGCATTATTCCTCTTCCAAATAATTGTTTCGGTGCATCATCTTGCTTCTTCAATCTTTTTCAATGGTGCTTTTTTCAGTGGGCCCGAACCCACAAGTCTTTTCCCAGGATCTTACCTGACTCTTCTAATTCTTCTGGAGTTATTCTCAAATCCTTCTCAAAGTGTGACATAAGAATGGATTCCATCAGGCATATGCCTTCTCCAAGATCGCTTTCAAATCATTTTCATCTTTCTCTCAACCTTTACTCTTTTCATTCTTTCAGAGTGTCTCAACAAGTTTGGTGGTGTTTCTCGTCGTCATTCTCTACATTTGAAGAATGAAGAAGAGTATCTCTTAAATCTTGTTTGTTCCATTGAAGATTCATTGTTCAAGCTTCAAGATATTATCTCAAAATTCTTTCCGATTGTGAGCTTCCTTTTCATACCCATCCAAAGCATTTCAATAGTTGTTTTCTCTCTCGATCATGTGGAGGCCATCATTTTAGAACATGTCTTCTTTCTCAAACTTCAGCTCTCGTTCTCCAATTGCCCCGGCGTGTCTCTCAAATAGTCTTTAGTCAGCTCATGATCTCTTTGTTCTTTTGCATCTATATCCCCTCAAGCTTATTCGTTCTTCTAATTCTTCTCGGTGATTCGTTCTCCTTCTCCATTCATTTTTAAATCCTACCAGTGGTTCATTCAAGATTCCCTTTCCTTTGTTATCATATCAATTCAATCGTTCTTTTCAATCCTAACAGTGGATCAGGAAGACTTTCCTAAGTTTTTTGCTATATCTCCCCTTAATCATTTTCAACACGAATAAGTAGTATATCACCGGTAGACTTTCCTAAGTTTTTTGCTATATCTCCACCATTGGATCACGATCGTGTGGGCGAAAACGGCTCCTCTATAGCCCTCTCCTAGCTCCCTCTACCTATAAAAATGTCTCCCCGTCCTAAATCTCAGCAAACCCTAGCCTACCCTCCTCCTCCCGCGCCGGACATGTCCACCCTGCCACAGAACATGTCCACCACCGCTCCCGGGCTAATCGCGCGCCGCCACATCGCCTCCTCCGCCGCCGCCCACCGCACGGGCCCGCGGGGCCCAAATCGGGCCCGCCCGAGCCCGTCCGCCTCCTGCAGCCGCCCGCGAGGCCCCGCGCTCCCGCCGGCTCGCGCCTCCTGTCGAGCGCCGCCGCCCGCTCGCCTGCCCCGCTCATCGCCCGCGCGCGCCGCCTCATGCACCGCACCGCCGCCTCCACCTTGCCGGTGCATCGAATCTCGCAGCTCACCACCACACCTCACTGTGCCTCGCGCCGCCCCGCCTCCGCTGTGCCGCCTCGCCCTGCCGCCGCGCCGCCGTCGAGCAACCACCCCGCACCGCCCAAGCTGCGCCGCCCACGCCGCCTGGAGTCGCCGTGTGCCGCTCAGCACCGCGTCCCCACACCGCGTCCGGCCCGATCCGGTTGGGGGCCGCCGGATCCGGCCTTCCCGAGTCTTCCTCGCTCCTCGCCGGTACATCGCTGGAGTCACCGCCTCGTCGCCGGATTTGTGGAGTGGGATGAGAGCCACCTCTCCCCCGAACCAAACGCGCCACCTCATCCCGGATACCGCTGTCCCAGGTCCTCTCCGTCCTATTTCCACGAGGTTGATTTTCATCCAAGTCCGTGAGTTTTCATATTATGTGCATCTTCATCATGGTGTAACTTTGTGCATGTTGCTCCGTTTTTCATGTATGAATTGTCAAAATGTTCATATCTTGATGATCTACATGGTGGTTTCATATTAATTGACTTTTGCTATTCATATTGTTTCCTTAATCTTCGTTGCAAAATTGCTATGTGATATAAACTGCTGAAATCTGCTGCCTGTTAACATCATTTAGGCATCTTGTGTGTGTTGTAACTTTGTCCCTGTTAATCCTATGGTGATGAGCTTGATATGCAAATGTTCATCTCAGAGTTCTCTACATGTTGGTGTTCTTGGCATTCATGTTAGGGTGCACATTGACATGTTAATCCCTGTTGCAGAAGTTTTTGCTGATGTTAAATGCTTAAAACTGTTATAGTTGTCATTTTGTCTTTTTTATATATTTTTTGGTGATTTTCTTTTGAGCATCATGTCAACATTTTTTAGTAGCATAATCATGCCATCCTTGCCGTGTTGCAACCAATTTATTTTGATATTCCCTGTGGTGAGTTAATCAAGCTTGTAAATTTGGCTACTTGATGTTAATTGATACGTCCATTTTGCATCATGCTTTTATAACGATATTTATTGCATTATGGGCTGTTATTACACGTTATGTCACGATACTTATGTCCATTCTCTCTTATTTTACAAGGTTTATCACGAAGAGGGAGAATGCCGGCAGCTGGGATTCTGGCTAGAAAAGGAGCAAATATTGGAAACCTATTCTGTGCAGCTCCAAAAGTCCTGAAACTCCACAAAAGTCGTTTTTAGAATTAATAAGAATTATTGAGCAAAGAAAGTACCAAGGGTCCCACACCCTGGCCACGAGGGTGGGGGCGCGCCCACCTCTACTGGGCGCGCCCCTTGTCTCGTGGGCCCCCTGGTGGCCCTCTGGTGTGCATCTTCTGCTATATGAAGGCTTTTACCCTGGTAAAAATCATAAGCAAGCTTACGGGACAAAACTCAACCGCCATGAGGCGGGACCTTGGCGGAACCAATCTAGGGCTCCAGCGGGGCTGTTCTACCAGGGAAACTTCCCTCTGGGAGGGGGAAATCATCACCATCGTAATCACCAATGATCCTCTCATCGAGAGGGGGTCAATCTCCATCTACATCTTCACCATCACCATCTCCTCTCAAAACCCTAGTTCATCTCTTGTATCCAATCTTGTATCCAAAACCACAAATTGGTACCTATGGGTTGCTAGTAGTGTTGATTACTCCTTGTAGTTTATGCTAATTGGTTTACTTGGTGGAAGATCGTATGTTGAGATCCTTAATGCATATTAATACTCCTCTGATCATGAACATGAATGTGCTTTGTGAGTAGTTACGTTAGTTCCTGAGGACATGGGTGAAGTCTTGCTATTAGTAGTCATGTGAATTTGGTATCCTTTGATATTTTAATGAGATGTATGTTGTCTCTCCTCTAGTGAGGTTATGTGAACATCGAATACATGACACTTCACCATTATTTGGGCCTAGAGGAAGGTGGGAAGTAATAAGTAGATGATGGATTGCTAGAGTGACAAAAGCTTAAACCCTAGTTTATGCGCTACTTCGTAAGGGGTTGATTTGGATCCACTAGTTTCATGCTATGGTTAGGTTTACCTTAATACTTCTTTTGTAGTTGCGGATGCTTGCAATAGGGGTTAATCATAAGTGGGATGATTGTCCAAGAAAGGACAGTACCCAAGCACCGGTCCACCCACATATCAAATTATCAAAGTAATGAACGCGAATCATATGAGGGTGATGAAACTAGCTTAACGATAATCCCATGTGTCCTCGGGAGCGCTTTTCTCATTATAAGAACTTGTCCAGGCTAATCCCTTTGCAGGAGATGGAACATTGCATCCCGATTTACACCTTATCCATGTGGATGAAATTTGTGGATTATTTAAGCTTGCAGGTATTCCCGATGATGTTGTTAAGAGGAAGTTCTTTCCTTAATCTTTGAAGGGAGATGCATTGACATGGTGTATGCTATGTGATGATATGGGATCTTGGAAGTATAAACGATTGAAGTTGGAATTTCACCAGAAGTTCTATCTTATGCATCTTGTTCATCGTGATCGTAATTACATATATAATTTCTGGCCTTGCGAAGGAGAAAGAATCGCTCAAGGTTGGGGGAGGCTTAAGTCAATGTTATATTCATGCCCCAATCATGAGCTCTCAAGAAATATTATTATTCAAAAAAATTATGCTCGTCTTTCTCCCAATGATCGCACCATGCTCGATACTTCCTGTGCTGGTTCTTATATGCTGAAGACTATTGAATTCAAGTGGGATTTATTGGAAAGAATTAAACGCAACTCTGAATATTGGGGTTCCGACGATGGTAAGGAGTCAGGTATGACACCTAAGTTTGGTTGTGTTAAATCTTTTATGGATACCGATGCTTTTCATGGATTTAGCGCTAAATATGGACTTGACTCTGAGATAGTAGTTTCTTTCTGTGAATCTTTTGCTACTCACATTGATCTCCCTAAGGAAAAGTGGTTTAAATATAATCCTCCCACTGAAGTAAAAGTAGTTTCACCTATTACAGTTGAAGAAAACACTATTACTTATAATGATCCTATTGTGCTTCCAAATATCCTTAAACCCAGTTTTGCCATCAGAGTCCACCATACCTACCTATGGATTGAGTAAGGGCCTTTCTTTTACTTTATGTCTTTTACTTTATTCAAGAGTCAAGGTGATCTTCACCTTTCCCTTTTTCATTATATATATATATATATATATAGGGCTGGACTATTTTGTTACTGGTAACAAAATATTATTCTGTTACCCTCGGTCCCTATAAGGCACGGCCGGCCCAAAATAAGAAAACTACCCTCATCCCCCCGCAGATCCTTCTTACCACCTCCTCCCTGTGCCCACCGCCGTCCGACCTCCTCCCCACTGCGCTGTCGGCCGGCCCCCTCCCAGCGCGCCTCCGACCGGCCTCCTCCCCCCGCGCCGCCGGCCGACCTCCTTCCAGCGCGCCTCTGAGCGGCCTCCTCCCCACCGCGCCACTGGCCGACCTCCTCACCACCGTGCTGTCGTCCGCCCTCCTCCCCCGGCGAGCCCCAGCTCCGGTGACCCCCACCCCTGGCGAGCCCCAGCTCCGGTGACCCCCACCCTCGGCGACACCCATCCCCAGCACCCCCAGCCGCGACAAGCCCCATCTTCGGCGACCCCCATCCCCACCCACCACCGTCACGCCACCGGGCCGGCGCGACTAGTACCGTCGTCGATCCCGACCATGGCGCCTGCCGTCGCGCACCACCTCCCGACCATGGCGCCCGTCGTCGCGCACCACCTCGCGGCCATGGCACCCGCCGCCGTGCACCACCCCCCGGCCACGCGCCCGCCGTAGTGCACCTCCCGGACATGCGCCCCATCATCACGCTCCTGCAACCAAATCTCTGTGATGCGCCTGACCTTCTTCCTCCTCCTGCCACCTCCTGTCGCATCATACCACACCAAGCACACCCCAGCCTCCTCCTCCTCTTCCTTGCCCCCAGCGGGGCACGGCGCACCCGGCCATCATCCTCCTACCCAGCATCCCAATGCGATAGTGCAGAAAACTGTAGCTCGACAGTCCACTCTCATGCTCCGCCATGGGTCTATCAGATAGCCAGATGCAGGGCACCTCTCTCTCTCTCTCAAGTGATTTGTCGTATGGTCCAATTTCGTATCTTTGATTTTGTTCTTTCTTGAAGCATGGATGAGAAGAACCTCAGAAAATTGCAGTATGTTCTTGGACTGTTGGTGTTGCATCCTCTCTCTCATGATGTGATGATGTTGTTGCTCTCTCATAGCTAAAACAAGGTCACAAAAACATCCTATAGCTGACCACTGCGTTTGATTTTGGTTTGCTCTACCATGCCACGTTTCCTACAAAACCATATGGTTTGAGTTACCACACATGCTCCTAGTTTTTGTTGTGTGGTTTATGAATCTCGTAGTTTTTACATTGTTAAATTTACTGGCTTGTTAGTAAATTCATTGCTGAATTTGATAGTAAAATTCCATATTGTAGAGCGAACATACTTAGTATAATTATTTGTGCTTAAAGTTCAGAAATTATTTCTGGTGACTAGATTCCATGTGCTGGCATTCATGTGCTGGTAAATTCACCACTGAAGAGCTGCTCCGTCCAGATCGCATAGCCCCTCCACCCCCTACCAAATGTGCATGTTATATATTTGGTGAAATGCCTTAGTGCAAGTCTGGCTAACCAAGAAGTTCTACTACTCGTGTACGCCTAAGTTCAAGACATTACTACAGACAAACAATGAAGAGATTCTCCGTCCATGGCTCTGCAGAACTATGTGTCGTTGTTTCCTCGAGTTGAACTGCCCTCTCCTTATAGCTAGCATCAAGCACGTCTTCATGTTGTGCAAGAAGTGAGATAAACCACAAAGATTGCCACTGATCAATAGTGATTTTGTCCCCTCTCCTCTCTGTTATGCTTTTTGTGAGTTATATTTGTATTGCCTACATTTCTATCTATGAATGGCATCCATGTGAACCTTATCATTCGACACTTGTCTGCACTTTATTTTTCTGATGATTATTATTGTTGTCATGTGAGTGTGCTTGAACATTTGCTGTGCAGGAGAATAGGCCTATGATTTTTGTGTTGCGGTGGGTGATATGGATAATATGAAAATTTGTAGTCGGTGTGGTGTATAGTCATTCATCTATGAAAATGTGCAGCGGGTGTGGTTTACATGTCATTCATGTAATATATGTCTGAAAAATTTTCTGTCTATGATATGGTTTGCTACTTCTTTAAAGAAAGGTATACATGACTGTTTGATGTGCGTCCGAGAATGAAAGAAGTGGTTTACATAAAAATCAATTAATCAGTACGTATTAAAAACAATGATCAGTTCAAATTAATAATAAAATGGTCAGTTTGAATTTAAAAATTAGTTTGAATTAAAAACTATGATTAAATTGGATTTAAAAAACGGATGATCAGTTCAAATTAAAAAGAATAATTAGATTGGATTAAGAAACTTGGGTGAATATCCTACTATTTGCTAGCTTTGGCATTGTAAAAACATAAAATATTTATAATTAAAAAAGTTGTAAGTTCAACATGACATCCGAGATGAGGTTGGGAAAAAAGCTCAAACAAAAAGATACCGTGAACCGTTGAAAAGAAAAGTTGAATAGAAAAGTTAGGAGGAAAACCATACAGAAAAAACGGAGTAAAGTCTAGTATGTTAAAACATGCTCAGTACAAATTCATACTGACATCCGTTCAAGTACTCTTTTTTTGAACCTTTCAAAATTACTCTATGAAAAATACATCAGTACAAGTACTCTGTTTTTTCTGCCAGGAAAACAACACAACGTGTCTCATACTAAGTACTAATACATCGTCATACTAAGTACTTACGCGGTCGGGGTCGAGGACATCCTGCTCAACAGTACAACTTAACTTCTTGTTTTGTGGCCGGTCACTCAAGGAGATGTGCTTAATAGTACAACTTCTTGTTTTGTGGCCGGTCGCTCAAGGAGCTGAGTTCAAAATGAGATAAGTCTAGAATATCGTCATAAAACACGCTCAGGATGTGAAAACACGCTCAGTACAAAACCATACATACATCCGTTCAAGTACTCTTTTATCGAACATACATTCATCCGTTCTAGAAAGAAAAAATGGTTGAATTAAAAATATTGATCAATACAAGTTAAAAATGGTGGTCCGTTTGGAACAAAAGAAATGACAGAAATTCAACTTGTAAAAGTTCAAGCAAAAAGAAACCCCATGCAATTCAAATGAGAAAAGTACAAGTCGTAAAATAAGAGAAGTTCAGAACATCATTGTAAAAAAAGTTTAGTTCAAAAAAAATGTTTTCTTTTTGAAAAAAATATCATTCAGTTCGATGATATAAACCATGCAAGTACAGGGGCGACGATACAATAAACCATTGAAAACTTATGAGCAAAACAGAGCAAAGTCTAGTTAGTGAAAACACGCATAGTACAAACCAATGCAAGCATCAGTACAAGTACCCTTTTTTGGAACCATTCAAAAATACTTTACAAAAAATAGCTCAGTACAAACGTACACATATATCAGTACGACTACTCTGTTTTTCAGGCGAGAAAACAGCATGATCCGTCATGCCGTATTCAAAATTACTCTTAAACGGTTCTGAAGTATAGAAAACGTTCAACATGACTAAGTTTCGCATCTTCGATAGCTATCCAACGTTATATTATTTATCATATTTCGACAAACTTTTAAAAAAACCGCGTTCAAAATCAAATTTGACCGTATTCGAATTCGTTTTTAAACCCTAAAGAATTAGAAAAACATTTATATACAAAAAAGTTGCGCATTTTCCATAGCTTTCCAATTCCGTATCATTTGCGTCAATCCGACGAACCGTTTGCAAAAAATCGCGAAAATACATTTCGCCCAGAATTTTACCGTTTTTCAAATTACTTTTAAATCATATAGAAATAGAAAAAAAATACATCTATGGAAGATGCGGATTTTCACTAGCTTTCCAACGCCATCTTATTTGCTCAATTCCGACAAACTGTTTGAAAATTGAGTCCAAAATACGATTCACGTTTTCGGTTTTGAAAAAAAGGTTTTTCCAAAACTGCTCTTAAACCATAATGATTTTGCAAAAATGTTCACTATACTTGAAATATGGTTGTCAAGAGCTTTCCAATGATATATTACACGCCCCGTTCCGACAAAAAAATTACAAAAAGTTTTAAACTAAAGAATATGATGTGTTAAACAAAACTGAAAGCATCAGTTCAACCGCTTCGAAAACATCAGTACAACCACCTGAAACCGTCAGTTCAAAAAGGGTAACAGAATAATATTCTGTTACGCGTAACAGAATAGCCCAGAAGTATATATTATTGTTGACATCACCCAAAGGTGAATACGTTGGGAAGCGAGATTGTAAGCCCCTATCTTTCTCTGTGTCCGATTAAAACTCCATAACCATAACTATATGCGTGAGTGTTACCAATTGTAGAAAACTATATGATAGTTGAGTATGTGGACTTGCTGAAAAGCTCTATTCTTGACTCTTTCTGATGTTATGATAAATTGCAATTGCTTCAATGACTGAGATTATAGTTTGCTAGTTCTCAATGAAGTTTCTGAACCATACTCGACATTGTGAATAGATTGTTACTTGAGCATAAGAAATCATATGAAAAAATCTATATATGTTGCTGTTATAAGAATGATCATGATGCCCCCATGTCCGTATTTTATTTTTATCGACACCTTTATCTCTAAACATGTGGACATATTTTTCAATATCGGCTTCCGCCTGAGGACAAGCGAGGTCTAAGCTTGGGGGAGTTGATACGTCCATTTTGCATCATGCTTTTATATCAATATTTATTGCATTATGGGCTGTTATTACACGTTATGTCACGATACTTATGTCCATTCTCTCTTATTTTACAAGGTTTATCACGAAGAGGGAGAATGCCGGCAGCTGGGATTCTGGCTAGAAAAGGAGCAAATATTGGAAACCTATTCTGCATAGCTCCAAAAGTCCTCAAACTCCACGAAAGTCATTTTTGGAATTAATAAGAATTATTGAGCAAAGAAATTACCAGAGGGGGCCCACACCATGGCCACGAGGGTGGGGGGCGCGCCCCCTGTCTCGTGGGACCCCTCCTGGCCCTCCGGTATCCATCTTCTGCTATATGAAGGCTTTTACCCTGGTAAAAATCATAAGCAAGCTTACGGGACGAAACTCCGCCGCCACGAGGCAGAACCTTGGCGGAACCAATCTAGGGCTCCGGCGGAGCTGTTCTGCCAGGGAAACTTCCCTCTGGGAGGGGGAAATCATCACCATCGTCATCACCAATGATCCTCTCATCGAGAGGGGGTCAATCTCCATCAACATCTTCACCATCACCATCTCCTCTCAAACCCTAGTTCATCTCTTGTATCCAATCTTGTATCCAAAACCACAAATTGGTAAATGTGGGTTGCTAGTAGTGTTGATTACTCCTTGTAGTTGGTGCTAATTGGTTTACTTGGTGGAAGATCGTATGTTCAGATCCTTAATGCATATTAATACTCCCCTGATCATGAACATGAATATGATGTGTGAGTAGTTATGTTAGTTCCTGAGGACATCGGTGAAGTCTTGCTATTAGTAGTCATGTGAATTTGGTATTCCTTCAATATTTTGATGAGATGTATGTTGTCTCTCCTCTAGCGGTGTTATGTGAACATAGACTACATGACACTTCACCATTATGTGGACCTAGAGGAAGCCATTGGGAAATAATAAGTAGATGATGGGTTGCTAGAGTGACAGAAGCTTAAACCCTAGTTTATGCGCTGCTTCGTAAGGGGCTGATTTGGATCCACTAGTTTCATGCTATGGTTAGGTTTACCTTAATACTTCTTTTGTAGTTGCGGATGCTTACAGTAGGGGTTAATCATAAGTGGGATGCTTGTCCAAGAAAGGGCAACACCCAAGCACCGGTCCACCCACATATCAAATTATCAAAGTAACAAACGCGAATCATACAGCGTGATGAAACTAGCTTGACGATAATCCCATGTGTCCTCGGGAGCGCTTTTCTCATTATAAGAACTTGTCCAGGCTTGTCCTTTGCTAAAAAAAGGATTGGGCCACCTAGCTGCACCTTATTTACTTTCATTGCTTGTTACCCGTTACATATTATCTTATCACAAAACTATCTGTTACCTGTGATTTCAGTGCTTGCAGAGAATACCTTACTGAAAACCGCTTGTTATTTCCTTCCGCTCCTCGTTGGGTTCAACACTCTTACTTATCGAAAGGACTATGATAGACCCCCTATACTTGTGGGTCATCAAGACTCTTTTCTGGCGCCGTTGCCGGGGAGTGAAGCGCCATTGGTGAGTGGAACTTGGTAAGGAAACATTTATATAGTGTGCTGAAATTTTCTATCACTTGTTACTATGGAAACTAATCCTTTGAGGGGCTTGTTCGGGGCATCTTCGCCCCTATCGGTAGAGCAAGGAGTAGCTCCTTAACCTACTGAACCTACTGAAAATGTTTACTTTGAGATTCCTTCTGGTATGATGGAGAAACTGCTAGCTAATCCCTTTGCAGGAGATGGAACATTGCATCCCGATTTACACCTTATCCATGTGGATGAAGTTTGTGGATTATTTAAGCTTGCAGGTATTCCCGATGATGTTGTTAAGGGGAAGGTCTTTCCTTTATCTTTGAAGGTAGACACATTGACATGGTATAAGCTATGTGATGATACGGGATCTTAGAACTATAAACGATTGAAGTTGGAATTTCACCAGAAGTTCTATCCTATGCATCTTGTTCATCGTGATCGTAATTACATATATAATTTCTGGCCTCGCGAAGGAGAAAGCATCGCTCAAGCTTGGGGGAGGCTTAAGTCAATGTTATATTCATGCCCCAATCATGAGCTCTCAAGAGATATGATTATACAAAAAATGCTCGGCTTTCTCTCAATGATCGCACCATGCTCGATACTTCCTGTGTTGGTTCTTATATGCTGAAAACTATTGAATTCAAGTGGGATTTATTGGAAAGAATTAAACGCAACTCTGAAGATTGGGGTTCTGACGATGGTAAGGAGTCAGGTATGACACCTAAGTTTGATTGTGTTATATCTTTTATGGATACCGATGCTTTTCGTGGATTTAGCGCTTAATATGGACTTGACTCTGAGATAGTAGCTTCTTTCTATGAATATTTTGCTACTCACATTGATCTCCCTAAGGAGAATTGGTTTAAATATAATCCTCCCACTCAAGTAAAAGTAGTTGCACCTATTATAGTTGAAGAAAATACTATTACTTATATGATCCTATTGTTCCTACTACTTATGTTGAGAAACCACCTTTTCCTGCTAGGCTAAAGGATCATGCTAAAGCTTCCACTATGGTTCGTAAGGGTAATACTAGAACATATACACCTCCTGAGCAAATTAAAGTTGAACCTAGTATTGCTATGGTTAAAGATCTCTTGGCTGATAATATTGATGGGCATGTTATTTACTTCTGTGAGGAAGCTGCTAATTAACATTGCTAAACCCGATGCTAAGATAAATAGACCTGTTGTAGGCATGCCTGTTATTTCTGTTAAAATAGGAGATCATGGTTCTCATGGCTTATGTGATATGGGTGCTAGTGCTAGTGCAATACCATTATGCATGATATTGCACCCGCTGAGTTGGAAGATACTGATGTTACAATTAAGCTTGCCAACAGAGGTACTATCACACCATTTGGGATTGTTAGAGATGTTGAAGTCTTGTGTGGTAAAGTTAAATCTCCTGCTGATTTTCTTGTTCTTCGTTCCCCACAAGATAGCTTTTGTCCCATTATATTTGGTAGACCCTTCTTGAATACTATTAATGCTAGGATTGATTGCAAAAAGGATGTTGTTACAATTGTCTTAGGGGATATGTCTCATGAGTTTAATTTTGCTAAATTTCGTAGACAACCCCATGATAAAGAATTTCATAGTAAGGATGAAATTATTGGTCTTGCTTCTATTGCCGTGACTCCTACTGATTCGTTAGAACAATAATTGCTAGACCATGAAAATGATATGTTTATGAATGAAAGAAGTGAAATAGATGAAGTATTCCTTCAATAGGGTCCCATTCTGAAACACAACTTGCCTGTTGAAATCCTAGGGGATCCCCCTCCACCCAAGGGTGATCCCGTGTTTGAGATCGAACCTTTACCTGATAATCTTAAATAACATTATCTTGATCAAAAGAAGATATATCCTGTTATTATTAGTGCTAACCTTTCAGAGCAAGAAGAGGAAAGATGATTGAAAACTCTGAAGAATCATTGTGCTGTTATTGGATATACTCTGGATGATCTTATGGGTATTAGTCCCATTGTATGTCAACATAAAATTAAATTGGACGAAGGCTCCAAACCAGTTAGAAAGCATGAACGACGGTTAAATCCTAACATGAAAGAAGTGGTAAGAGAGGAGATACTAAAGCTGCTTGAGGCAGGTATAATTTATCCCGTTGCTGATAGTGATTGGGTAAGTCCTGTCCATTGCGTCCCTAAGAAGGGAGGTATTACTGTTGTTCCTAATGATAAAGATGAATTGATTCCGCGAAGAATTATTACAAGTTATAGTATGGTAATTGACTTTCGTAAATTAAATAAAGCCACTGAGAAAGATCATTACCCTTTACCTTTTATTGATCAAATGCTAGGAAGACTATCCAAACACACACATTTCTGCTTTCTAGATGGTTATTCTGGTTTCTCTCAAATACTTGTGTCAGCGGACGATCAATCAAAAACTACTTTTACTTGCCCTTTCGGTACTTTTGCTTATAGACGTATGCCTTCTGGTTTATGTAACGCACCTGCTACCTTTCAAAAATGCATGCTGGCTATATTCTCTGACTTTTTTGAAAAGATTTGTGAGGTATTCATGGATGACTTTTCCGTTTATGAATCCTCTTTTGATGATTGCTTGAGCAACCTTGATCGAGTTTTGCAGAGATGTGAAGACACTAGTCTCGTCTTGAATTGGGAAAAGTTCCACTTTATGGTTAATCAAGGTATTGTCTTGGGGCATAAAATTTCTGAAAGAGGTATTGAAGTTGATAAAGCTAAAGTTGATGCTATTGAAAAGATGCCATGTCCTAGGGACATTAAAGGTATAAGAAGTTTCCTTGGTCATGCCAGTTTTTATAGAAGGTTCATTAAGGACTTTTCTAAAATCTCTAGGCCTCTGGCTAATTTATTGCAACAAGAGATTCCTTTTGTCTTTGATGATGATTGTGTAGAAGCATTTGAAATACTTAAGAAAGCTTTGATCACTCCACCTATTGTTCAGCCAACTGATTGGAATTTACTCTTTGAAATTACGTGTGATGCTAGTGATTATGTTGTAGGTGTTGTTCTGGGGCAAAGAGTTGATAAGAAATTAAACATTATCCAGTATGCTAGTAAAACTCTTGATACTGCCTAGAGAAATTATGCTACTACTGAAAAAAGAATTCTTAGCAGTTGTATTTGCTTGTGATAAGTTCAGACCTTATATTGTTGATTCTAAAGTAACTATTCACACTGATCATGCTGCTATTAAGTATCTTATGGAAAAGAAAGACGCTAAACCTAGACTTATTAGATGGGTTCTCTTGCTCCAAGAATTTGATTTGCATATTATTGATAGAAAGGGAGCTGAGAACCCCGTTGCAGACAACTTGTCTAGGTTAGAGAATGTTCTTGATGACCCACTACCTATTGATGATAGCTTTCCCGATGAACAATTAGTGGTCATTAATGCTTCTCGTACTGCTCCATGGTATGCTAATTATGCTAATTACATTGTTGCTAAATTTATACCACCTAGTTTCACATACCAGCAAAAGTAAAAGTTCTTTTATGATTTAAGACATTACTTCTGGGATGACCTACACCTTTATAAAGAAGGAGTAGATGGTGTTATTAGACGTTGTGTACCTGAGCATGAACAGGAATAGATCCTACGCAAGTTTCACTCCGAACCATATGGAGGACACCACGCTGGAGATAGAGCTGCACATAAGGTATTGCAATCCGTTTTTTATTGGCCTACTCTCTTCAAAGTTGCTCATAAGTTTGTCTTGTCTTGTGATGAATGTCAAAGAATTGGTAATATTTGTAGACGTCAAGAAATGCCTATGAATTATTCTCTTGTTATTGAACCATTTGATGTTTGGGGCTTTGATTATATGGGACCTTTTCCTGTCTCTAATGGATATACACATATTTTAGTTGCTGTTGATTATGTTACTAAGTGGGTAGAAGTTATTCCAACTAGTAGTGCTGATCATAACACCTCTATTAAGATGCTTAAAGAAGTTATTTTTCCTAGGTTTGGAGTCCCTAGATATCTTATGACGGATGGTGGTTCACATTTTATTCATGGTGCTTTTTGTAAAATGCTTGCTAAGTATGATGTTAATCATAGAATTGCATCTCCTTATCACCAACAGTCTAGTGGTCAAGTAGAATTGAGAAATAGAGAGCTCAAATTAATTTTGCAAAAGACTGTCAATAGATCTAGGAAGAATTGGTCCAAGAAACTTGATGATGCATTATGGGCCTATAGAACTGCATATAAAAATCCTATGGGTATGTCTCCGTATAAGATGGTATATGGAAAATCATGTCACTTACCTCTTGAACTTGAACATAAGGCATATTGTGATATTAAAGAGCTCAACTATGACTTCAAACTTGCCAGTGAGAAGAGGTTATTTGATATTAGCTCACTTGATGAATGGAGAACCCAAGCCTATGAAAATGCCAAGCTGTTCAAAGAAAAAGTTAAAAGATGGCATGACAAAAAAATACAAAAGCGAGAATTTAATGTAGGTGATTATGTGCTGCTATTCCACTCCCATTTAATATTTTTGGCAGGAAAACTTCTCTCTAAATGGGAAAGTCCTTACGTTATTGAGGAGGTCTACCGTTCCGGTGCCATAAAAATCAACAACTTTGAAGGCACAAGTCCGAGGGTGGTGAACGGTCAAATAATCAAACATTATATCTCAGGTAATCCATTGAATGTTGAAACTAATATTATTGAAACCGTAACTCCGGAGGAATACATAAGAGACACTTTCCAGAATGTTTCAGACTCTGAAAAGGAATAGGTGTGTGTTACGATAAGTAAACTGACTCCAAAACAATTCTGATAGCAATTTTTCTCCGTTTTGGAATATTTAAGAATTTAGGAAAACAAGAAGTAGTTCGGAAATGACACGAGGCCTCCACGAGGGTGGAGGGCGCGCCACCCTGCCTTGTAGGCACCTCGTGTGCCTTTCGGACTCCGTTTTCTTGCACAATACTTCTTTTGGTCGGTAAAAAATGATTATATAATCTCCCGAAGGTTTTGACCACCATATCATGCAAAAATCTCCTGTCTTTCCTTCGAGCTGTTTCTGCCGCAGATTTGAGCAATATGTCATCCTAGGATTCGGAAGGAGAAAGCTATGTGGCTGATTACCATGTAGACCCTAAGGTCTATGGGGACTTGGATCATTATGGCTGGACCACTGAGGAAGAAGAAGACTAGGAGCCTAAGGGGAGGGAGGAGACGAGCTCAGACGAAGACGATGTCCCGTTACCTCAACCCAGGGACATGCATGTGGAGTTCAAGAAGTCAAGCCTCCCCGATAGGACAAAGAAGCCCAAGATAGAGTTTATCCCTTTTCGTCTCTTGCAGGAAAACAAACAGGCATTATGCAAAAGGATATTAAGCCTTGAGCGGGAGATCGATGAACTAAGGAAGCAAATTCCATTCTCAAGCGCAAGTTGAGGAGGAAACCTACATCACCAACAACTCCATCATCACCACCTCCGAGGACATAATCACTTCGGTATGGGCACTCCCCTTGGCAACTGCCAAGCTTGGGGGAGGTTCCCCGGTGTCGTATCACCATCACACTCCTATCTTCACCGTTTTACTTAGTTCGATCCTTTTAGTAATATCTTGATCTAGTAGATTGAAGTTTTGGTATGAATTAGTTTTGAGTTTTGCTTTGTGATCCTTTATGTAATCGAGTCCGTAAGCTATCTATAATAAAGATTAGTGTTGAGTTAAGGGCTTTTGTATCTTGCTATGATCTTGAAAAATAGAAAGAATAAGAAGAATAAAAGAGTGCATATTGATCTTATGGATAGTAATGTCTTCACACATAAAGAGTATGATACATAAAAGTTGTTGAAAGTTGACAAACATGGTATTGGTCATCGTTGCAATTAATAGGAAGTAATAAAGAAAGAGAGGTTTTCATATATAAATATACTATCTTGGACATCTTTTATAATTGTGAGCACTTATTAAGTATGACATGCTAAAGAGTTGATGTTGGACAAGGAAGACAACGTAATGGGTTATGTTTTCTCACATCTTAGTTAAAGTATATTGTCATGGATCGTCCAACATGTTGAGCTTGCCTTTCCCCCTCATGCTAGCCAAATTCCTTGCACAAAGTAGAGATACTATTTGTGCTTCCAAATATCCTTAAACCCAGTTTTGCCATGAGAGTCCACCATACCTACCTATGGATTGAGTAACATCCTTCAAGAAAGTTGTCATGTTGCAAGCAATAAAAATTGCTTTCTAAATATGTATGACTTATTAGTGCGGAGAAAATAAGCTTTATACGATCGTGTGATATGGAAGTAATAAAAGCGACGAACTGCATAATAAAGGTTCATATCACAAGTGGTAATATAAAGTGACGTTCTTTTGCATTAAGATTTTGTGCATCCAACCCTAAAAGCACATGACAACCTCTGCTAACCTCTGCGAAGGTCATATCTTTTACTTTATGTCTTTTACTTTATTCAAGAGTCAAGGTGATCTTCACCTTTCCGTTTTTCATTTTATCCTTTGGCAAGCACCTCGTGTTGGAAAGATCCTGATATATATATTTATATATAAATATATATATATATATAGGGCTGGACTATTTTGTTACCGGTAACAAAATATTATTCTGTTACCCTCAGTCCCTATAAGGCGCGACCGGCCCAAAATAAGAAAACTACACTCATCCCCCCGTAGATCCTTCTTACCACCTCCTCCCCGTGCCCACCGCCGTCCGACCTCCTCCCCACTGCGCTACCGGTCGGCCCCCTCCCAGCGCGCCTCCGGCCGGCCTCCTCCCCCCGCGCCGCTGGCTGGCCTCCTTCCAGCGCGCCTCTGAGCGGCCTCCTCCCCACCGCGCCACTGGCCGACCTCCTCACCACCGTGCTGTCATCCGACCTCCTCCCCCGGCGAGCCCCAGCTCCGGTGACCCCCACCCCTGGCGAGCCCCAGCTCCGGTGACCCCCACCCCCGGCGACACCCATCCCCAGCACCCCCAGCCCCGAAGACCCCCATCCCTAGCGGCCCCAGCCCCGACAAGCCCCATCTTCGGTGACCCCCATCCCCACCCACCACCGTCGCGCCACCGGGCCGGCGCGACCAGTACCGTCGTCGATCCCGACCATGGCGCCCGCCGTCACGCACCACCTCCCGACCATGGCGCCCGTCGTCGCGCACCACCTCGCGGCCATGGCGCCCGCCGCCGTGCACCACCCCCCGGCCACGCGCCCGCCGTAGTGCACCTCCCGGACATGCGCCCCATCACCGCGCTCCTGCAACCAAATATTTATCCCGACCAAATATTTTGTGCATCCAACCCTAAAAGCACATAATAGACACACACACACACACACACACATGGGCTATTATGTTACGCGTAACAGAATATTATTCTATTACCCTTTTTGAACTGACAGTTTCAGATGGTTGTACTGAGGTTTTCGAAGCGGTTGAACTGATGCTTTCAGTTGTGTTTAACAGATCGTCTTCTTTAGTTAAAAAACTTTTTGTAATTTTTTTGTCGGAACGGGGCGTGTAATATATCGTTGGAAAGCTCTTGACAACCATATTTCAAGTATATTGAACGTTTTTTGTAAAATCATTATGGTTTAAGAGCAGTTTTGAAAAAACCGTTTTTTTCAAAACCAAAAACGTGAATCGTATTTTGGACTCAATTTTCAAACCGTTTGTCATAATTGAGCAAATAAGATGGCGTTGGAAATCTGGTAAAAATCCGTATGTTCCATATATGTATTGTTTTTTCTAATCCTATATAATTTAAAAGTAATTTGAAAAACGGTGAAATTCTGGGTGAAACGTATTTTCGTGATTTTTTACAAACGGTTTGTAGGATTGACACAAATGATACGGTGTTGGAAAGCTATGGAAAATGCGCAACTTTTTCGTATAGAAATGTTTTTCTAATTCCTTACGGTTTGAAAATGAATTTGAATACAGTCAAATTTGATTTTGAACGCTATTTTTTTTAAAGTTTGTCGAAATATGGCAAATAATATACCGTTGGAGAGCTATCGAAAATGCAAAACTTAGTCATGTTGAACATTTTCTCTACTTCGCAACCGTTTAAGAGTAATTTTGAATACGGCATGACGGATCCTGCTGTTTTCTCGTCTGAAAACAGAGTAATCGTACCGATATATGTGTATGTTTGTACTGAGCTATTTTTTGTAGAGTAATTTTGAATGGTGCCAAAAAAGGGTACTTGTACTGATGCTTGCATGGGTTTGTACTAAGCGTGTTTTCACTAACTAGACTTTGCTCTGTTTTTTGGGTAATATTTTTCTCGTAAGTTTTCAACGGTTTACTGTATCGTCACCCCTGTACTTGTATGGTTTGTATCATCGAACTGAATGATATTTTATTCAAAAAGAAAATGTGTTTGTTTTGTTTCTTTTTTTAACTCAACTTTTTTTTGACAACGTTCTTCTGAACTTCTCTCATTTTACGACTTGTACTGAGGTACTTACTAAGCAGGATTTTCATGGGGTTTCTTTTTTTGCTTGAACTTTACAATTTAAATTTCTGCCATTTCTTTTATTCCGAACGAACCACCATTTTTAACTCGTACTGAGATACTTACTACGCTCAAGCTGGGGTGGTTGTTGCGTGTCTCGACGTGATTTGAACTCGATGATATTTTTTCATCAATTTACTGCCCATTTTTTCATCACACTTGAGAGAGTGATTATTAGGTTTACTTACTGACCAGTAACACATGAACTCCTCAGGCAATAATACATGAACTATTAGGAACATAATTTTTCATCGAGCACTTGAAAACATAAAACATTACATAAAAAGAAGCACCGAACAGTGAATGTAAAAATAACTCCCACATCCATTATATACCGGGAGCTTCCACTTGAATAGGAAAATTTGTTTATTCCTCACCAATTAGAACACGAAACCTAAAGAAAAGAAGTATTGGTTTCTCATTGACATAATAACAAACAGGAGCACAAAATCATAGCTTTTCATCAATGTCAGCATGATGCATCGTTGCATTTTTCTCGTTGTTGTTGTTGTTGTTGTTGTCTTCCTGGACTATTGAAAGTGCTTTTCTTGGTCATTTATTGTCATGGCCAATAACGCCTGAAAGTGCTCTTCCAGGTCTCCACTCTCCCGAAATCCCTAAAACATTAAAATCAATAGATTTACACAACAAATATAGAAATGCACAAATGAATATACTCCTAAAGATCAGTGATCAAGGATGCAATAAATATCATCAACCAAATGCCAAAGCGTATTATAAATGAGATACATGCTTCTCAAGCCTTAACGAAGGCAAAAAAATTGATTTTTCAATGCATTATAGGCAAGAACGGATCCAAATCAAAACTGATGCGATTTATTCCATCGAACCACTACGAAAGTTTCTCTATACTGGTACGTTTTTAACACACAAGTATTGAACTGTTTGCTGCCTTTCCATTATGAATTGATGGCGCAATACATGTTGAACTGTTACTCGAGAGCGAAATTCAGAAATACATATATATTGGCATACTCCAAATAAATGCATTTTCAGGAACAAAACTTTCTGAACCTCCGATACGAAAGAACTTGAACAATCAGTCCAAAACATAATTCAAGTTGAACAATCATTTTCCTTACCGAGTGTTAAGGAAAATGAAACAAGAATCGAGCTCGACGGAGAACTTGGACTGAAGAACTTGCACACGGCGAGCTGCAGGGGATAAGGGAGGGCGGTAGTGCGTGGTGTTCTGAGGCGGCGAATGGAGGTGGAAGTAGGGGAGAACATCATTATCTTAGGACTTTATCCTGTTTTCAACACTAGTATACAGTCCCTGTACGTGCTATTCTCCCATAGGCATTAACACAAGCACCTTGTGTTTTAGGAAGAACAAGGCACTTGAATTAGAATAGACACTGAAGAAACTCGCTATAAAACATTACTTATTTTAGGTGATATATGTAAACTTACAGAATTTCGAAACATGAACTGATGATATTTTTGCACACGCACCAACTAGTTTCTATTTTTTCATGAATACACACCAAACAAATATTAAGTTTATTACAGAAATTCTCTATTCATGAACTGACAATATTCATTCTTTGTGAACTATAGAAAAGAGAACAAAAATACACACGGAACTAACGATAGTATACACACTGAAGAAAAAATAATTTCTTCTCTGTGAACTGACGATACAATACAGAAATATTTGTATACTATCATCAGGTTTTTTCATGGTAGTCAGTACAAGAATGACTAGGAAAAAAAGAAAAACAGGGAATTTAGTGGCCAAAAGAACCGTAATAACTAGTGACAGTCTCTGTGGTTTACCTCCTGTTTGCATACCACGCAAATGGGCCTGTTGCTAGCTATAACTGCAGAGAGAGAGAGAGAGAGAGAGAGAGAGAAGAAGAAATTGGCAAAAATATATTGTTTCTCTTTCTGCTCAGACATTCCCACAAAACAGGCCAAGTGCACAAGTTGAACTGATCTTGTCCATGACACGAACAAGGGCTAGTGCTGCTACTGTACGGGCACGAGGTTCATGAGAGGTTCAACGGGAGAAGCGTGGAGCCAGTTTTCAAGTAAGGATATGCACAAAGAACTGAGAAGCAAAATAAGTTCTAGTTGGCTAACAAAAGAAACAAGTGAAATCATATACTTAGCTACTCTTTCCAAATAGGTTATAGCATTGAATCATTCTTGTAGAAAGATATCTAGATCAGAAGTTCAGAAGTTGAGCAAGGATATGCTTTTTGAAGTAGTATATATAGTAATTTGCTACCTTGCTTTTTGGTCACAGTATAGTATTTGAAGACTACCTCCAAGTTACAAATTGAAAGGTTGTAACGATGATACTTTATGCTAGATGAATTGTATGGTTGAAATAGAGACAACTCAAAGAATAGGAATACACGGCCAACCTTGCCATCGATGATAGACTTGCTTGTTGCGCATTCCTCCTCCGATTGTTGTCGGATTGTTTTTGGATTTTAAGCAGCAAATGATCGGGCTCCCCACTGAAATATACATAAGAAAACATTTTCAACACCTAATTCACGGGCAGAGAGAGATGCAGCAACGACTGGACATCTGCACCATCAATGTAGGGATGGTAGCCTGCTTCGTCGGGCAGGCAGAGCACATATATCAGTAATAGTTATATCAAGAGGGTTTACTGCAATGCCTACATTTTTCAATCAGTACTAGTTATATCAGTAACTCGTTATTCATCAGTACTGATACGATTGGACAAGAAGTGGAAATTTGTAGCAGCACACAGATTGAACTTACATAATTTTTCTTTGAACTTTTTTAGGTGATATATCTAAACTTACATAATTTTGAAACGTGTACTGATGATATTTTTGCGCACGCACCAAACTATCTTGTGTTTTTTCATGAACTGACAAAATAAACAAACAAACTAATAATGAGTTTAGTACAGAAAACAAATCTCTTATCTAGGCATTAAGACAAATACCTATCGAACAACAAGCACAAGACAGTAGTAGTGGCGCTTGAGGAGCAGGGGAAGAGGGACAGTACAAACAAGTGCAGCTCAATGATACCATATGCTGTAGAACAAATTTGCCACTTGGGACTGAAGAAAGAAATCACACAAGATGAGCTGAAAATCATAATAGAATGACCATAACTACAATATGAACTGAATATATACCAGAGGAGCATGAACATCCAGGGGTTGATGTGGAAAGGTTGAGATGGGCACCTCCCGAGCTGCGGCATCGAACGGCTTGGCACTGTGTAGTTGAACGATCTGGGGTGGCAGCGGTGAACGGAGGGCACGTCGGGTTGGTGGTTGTTGCACTGGAGATGGACATCAGGGACGCTGCGGTAGAAGAAGTGGGTCATGCCGGCGACCTGCGGCTGTGCGTGTAGGTGGTTTGCTGGTAGACTGGAGCTGGGGTAGATGAGAAACAGGGGGGCGCCCGAAGCCAGTGACTGCAGAGAGTGGTCGGGGAGCTTGATGATGAGATCAAGAGCAGATGGGGGCGACGGAGGCTTGTGAAGCGGTGCCGGCAACGGCGGCTAGGAGGTTGGGCAAGGGGCGGCGACGCGGCCAGCAACCAGGAGGTTGTGTGTGGGGCGGTGGCGCGGTGGAAGCAGCGGGGAGGTTGGCCGGTGGCGCGGTGGAAGTAGGGGGGCGGCGGTCCGGTGGGAGCAGCGGGGAGGCAAGCCGATCATTTATTTTTAAACTAATCATTTCGTTTATTTCAAACTGATCATTGTTTTCAATTCGTACTGGTCAATGTTTCTAAGTTAAACCATTTTTTCCTTCAAAACAATATGTGTGCATGTGTTGGAGAAGTGAAGTGCCAGTCAGTCAGTCATGTTCATGAACTGAGGGATCCTCGCGCATGTCCCGTGCACTAAGTATACTCATTTTACAAAATGAACCTTTTTGACTGAACTTAGTTGTACAGAGAGTGCATGCGGTTTTATAAAATCATGAGAATGAATAAACTTACACACCAAACTGACAATAGAACACACAACAAACTAATACTGAGTTTAGTATAGAAATTCTCTTTTCATGCACTAAAGATATTTTTCTTCTCTGTGTACTATAGAACAAAGAACAAAAATACACACCGAACTGACGATAGAATACACATTGAAGAAAAGGAATTCCTTCTCTTTAAACTGATGATAGAATATATACCGAACTAATATTTGAGTTTAGTACAAAAAAGAGAACAATTTCTATTTTGTGTTTTGCCTTTTTCATTAACTGACGATATTTTTCACAAAAAAACAAGTACGGACAACACTTGTTCAGCTTAGTGCACAATATCAAGTATTCTTTTGTCAGGTTATTTCATGCAAGGCAGTACAAGAAATCATTGGCAATAATCAGAGTTCAGAGTTCAGTGGCAATCGTTGTAGTAAGTGCACAAGTTGAACTGACCTTGTCCATGGAACGAATTGGGTTGTAGGGGGATCCGGGGCCGGGGCTGGCGCAGGCAGGTGACGGCATGGAGGCAGGTGGATCCGAGGCCGGTGCGACACAGCCTCGTTGGATCTAGGCAGCGCGGCGGAAAAATATTTGGTTCTCAAATAACAAATATTTTGCGAAAAACAAAACATTTTTTCATTACACACACTGAACTTACTGGGAGAGATCGCACTGAACTGAAGGCGTTCGAACCTGCAGCAGATCTTTGCAAGAAGGGGAGCAAGGAAGAGGTGGTCGTAACAGGCGCAGCCGGACCAAAGTCGAGCTGATGAAAAAATAAACACTAAATTTTTTAGACCTATGTGATGGCCTAATGCAATTAAATAATCCGTAAAGTATTGTACTTGTTGCAAACAATTATCAAACCCAATCCTGAAGAAATTATCTAGTTTTCATGCCTCAGGTGCAACACAAATTTAGACAATGTAAAATTTGTTGCAGTTCAGATCGTACAAAATACTGATAGAAATCACACATTTTCTCACGAAATCAAACTTCTGAACTTGTCTACGATAATTCTTTGAACTTACACATGCAGATGAAGCGAACCTTTCAACATTGGATCCCCTAATTGTCATAGCAGTCCCCTCTTAGGAATTTGCACAAACAACTAGCAGGCAACATAGAGAACACTTTGCGTATGGCCATGGAAGAACACAACAATCAGTAGCAGTCTAATCAGTACTATCTGTAGAAGAACTAGTCAGGGTCTCAGGACTCAACTACATTTTTCAATCAACTCGGTATTCATCAGTACTAGTACGCAGTGGCGGAGCCAGGAATTTAGCAAACCCTGGGCCCGATTTTTTTCCTGACAACATGAAAATATTTTGGCACTTACAACTACCCAAAATTACCTTATACCACTTCTAAAAAAACCTCATGCGAAAACATACAAAGTAAAGTTCATTTGCTCGATAGATCTCGAATTTCAACTCAATGCTCAAGGATTCAACAAAATAGATGGAAGATGACAGAATTATAAAATAATAATAGGGAAATACAAAAAAAGCAATTGATTACTTTGTTGGTGCCTCCCATAACTTGATCAACGGTAAAAGAAATAATTTCATAAGAAAATGCATAAACATAAGTGAAATAATTATCATTGATATAAATCCAAAAACTTACCACATGGACGAGGTAAAAGCCCTTCATATTCTATTTCTACAACATGAAATGATTTGCAAATACATCAATTTAGTTCAACAATACCCGAATGAACCTTGCATATATATGACTAAGTACAGAACACACAAACACACACCTTTTTTTCAATTAAATTTAGTTGAATGCAGTTCATACACAAAGGTTAGTAGGTTAAATTGTAGAACACAGTACAAGTGCAAATCGCAAAGAATCAAAGAAATTAATCAAGGTTAGGCAGGGCAGGGGAAGAAGGGGGTGGCGCGCGGCAGCAAACGGCACAGACAACGATGAAGCCGGGGGCGGGGGTGGGATCAGGTGCCTGCCTGGGGAAGTGGACGAGGACGGTTGGTGGACGGCGACGGCGCCATGGCGGCCGTGCATGAGGCGGCGACGCTAGCGCTGGAGCGTTCCCTGTGCGTATGAATTAGGTCGTGGCTCGTGCACATAGGGTGTGCCTGCGTGGATCGCTGCTTCCGTGTCTGTGCATTTGGATCGCTAGCTTTGGCCCTCCTTTCACTAGGCTGCACCCCGGGCCCATAAAAAATCTTCATAGATACTGGCTGGGAAGAAACCCACGCCCCGGGCCTGGGCCCTAGGTGCCCGGGGCCCAGCTCCGCCCCTGCTAGTATGATTGAACAAATAAGTTCAGAATTGTAGCAGCATTAAGGATCCATTAGCAGGAAGAGGACAACCAGGTTCATGTTTTATTTCGGCCCCTCTTAGTTATTGAGATCGATGATGACAAGCAGCATGAGGGGACAAAAAGTAAATTAGAGATAGAGGTAGCATGCTAAGGCTCCTACAGCAAGCTACCACATTTAACAAATAAACATAGCCACAGAATAAGAAATTAAAATCAAAGCCAACCACAATGAAGGACAAAATAGCTTTAACAAAAAATGTATGCATGATCTTAAGACACAATCACACAATAGATTTTAACAAAATCATGCTAACCACAACGATGCCCAAGTGTTCTTCTCCTGCTCCCTACTAACACCACACTATCCACTACCTAAACTTTTATCCATGTTGAATATTTGTATGGTTCACTAAGTCTCAAGTATCAGTTCTCACATAAGAGCTGGACAGGTCAGCAAGCCATACAACATACAAAAATACAACTTCCACTAAAACATATATTACTTCAAGCTAGCAAATATCAACCAAAGCAGCAAAGTTTGCAATAGCAGGATTAACCATGCTTCTGTGGGGCGTGCTACCACACATCCTTTCTTGTTGCCATAATCACAAACACATGTTGTGGAAAGGAGCTAACTAGAACAATAATTGAACAAGAGAGTAGGCAAGATACCATCCGTGGAAACACCGTACATCCTTGGTGGACGAGTTTGCTGAAGATGGCGTTAGCTCGGGGTGCACGGGTGTGGGCAAATTGAACCATCAATCTATCCAACTAGAGAACTGGATGAAATAGCAAACATGTTGATTTGTTTTTGTAAGTAAGTGTGCTAAACTGATATACTTTGAGTTAATGAACTGTTGTAAAATAAGTAATAGTACTGCTACTGGCTTTTATATATTTCACCAAAAAAATCAAACAAAGTTAAGAAAAGGCAGACGACTGCATAAGTACTAGAACTGCTATTGTTTTTGTACATGGTCTAAAAAATCAAACCTTTTGTAATATCTACTTCAAACCTGTTGTAACAACCGCTTCCATTATGTGGGAGCTTGTAGTACCCAAACAATGACTTTGGAAAAAAATAAGCGTCCCAAACTGAATTTTTACTGAAAGAAAAAGGCACCACAACCTCAGTGGTAAAATATTTCACAAGCCTTACAACAACGAAGAAACCTCAAACTAGAGGTGGCATTTAATTGTACAAGTTGTGGTCAACTAACCGCGGATGCATCACACATATGGCGACTAAACTACACAGGTTGAAGCTAACTCGGCAACGGTGGCAAGACAATGCAGAAGTATGCGCACATCGTTCATTGATTATAGGGTATGCAAATGGGATAGCAGAGAGCTATAGTAATGATAATTAACCTAATCAGTATATGTTCAAACAAGTTGAGGTTTCTTTTAGTGGGTAACAACTTCAGTTCAGGTGTGTCCCACAGAAAATTCCATAATATTTGCAGAACATCTAACAAAGATCATTCAATACTGCCGCCTCTTGCTACTTTTTTCACAGAGAAATATATGAACCAAGACTAGTTCAACTAGCATGAGAAAACAAACTAGTTGGTGCATCTACAAATATCTGAAATGACCATCTAATAACTAAGTGACTTACAACTAGCACATTCAATACTGTTGCCTCCTGCTGCTTTTTTCTTAGAGAAAAATCTGTACTGAACATCTAACAAATAGCACACTTTGCATCTTGCCTCTGTATGTCTCATCTGGTTGCAAAAAAATAACAACAAAGAAATAACAATGCCTGCTGTCTTTTGTTGACTAAAGTACAGATGTGCATGCATACCTTGACAGTAGTCGGAGAGGATCACGACAAGGTCCCGGCCGCCACCCCGCTTCCGCCGCTGACGGCCAGCAATGACGCCGTGGCGAGGAGGGCATCCCAGTCCCCTATCTCACTTGTTGATCAACATCTGCCCACAGTCCACTTGTTGAATGAAGCCATGAATGCGTCCCTGAGAATAAAACAGACAAGAGGAGAGGACGGTAACACACGAGATTGAGTTCAGTTTAGGTGTTTGTAAGAAGAGTAGCCTGCTACAAAGACAGGCTTCCCATTTGAGCATGTAAAAACCTGAATCTAGGAGGCGGGTAGCTGCACACTAGTGTTGAACGGATTCTGCTGGAAATTGTGAATGGACTGGGGTGGCTGAGGCGAACGGCTAGTGCGCCGACAAGGCAGAGGATCACGCTGGAAGCTGCAACACATGGGGTTCCACAGCCGGCTGGCAGAGAAGATTAAGAGGAAGGAAGGAAGGGCGACGCCATGTGCGGCAGGCAGTGAATCGGGAGATGGTGGTGGGGGGCGCTGGAATCCGGCAGCGGACATTGAATCCATCTCGTTCATGGGCAATAGTTGGCATCGATGGCGGCGGAGAGCTTCACGGGGAGGGCCCAGCGGCTAGGAGACTTGCGGTTAGGGGCCGGCGAACGCCCGTGGGGAGGGGAAGACAAACGCCAGTGGGGAGGCGCGCGGGGAGGGACCAGCGTCCGTTGGAGGGGAGGCGCGCGGGGAGGGGCAGGCAAGCCCGTCAGAGGGGAGGCGCGTGGGGAGGATCCGGCATCCATCGACGGGGAGGTGCACGGGGAGGGGGCAGTGCCCGTTGGAGGGAAGGCGCACAGGGAGGGGCTGGCGAGCCCGTTGGCGGGGAGGCGTGCGGACTGCCGGCCGGCGGCATCGTGTGGGTCAAAGGAGCTCCCCGTCATGGTGTCGCGGGCTCCCTCGCTTCCTCGCTCCGGCTGCCGCCGTCGCTCACTCGCCCGCGACGGCTGCCTCTGGAGGTAGGAGGTGGGTTAGTTTCGGGACAGGTCGTGGAGTTCCTACTGTGGTCTGGGCATCGCGACCTAACAGGGACCGATGGTAATAGAATAATATTATTCTGTTATCGGTAACAAGATGTTGACATCATCCAAAGGTGAATACGTTGGAAGGCGAGATTGTAAGCCCCTATCTTTCTCTGTGTCCGATTAAAACTCCATAACCAACAGTATTGTGTGAGTGTTAGCAATTGTAGAAGACTATATGATAGTTGATTATGTGGACTTGATGAAAAGCTCTATTCTTGACTCTTTCTGATGTTATGATAAATTGCAATTGCTTCAATGACTGAGATTATAGTTTGCTAGTTCTCAATGAAGTTTTTGAACCATACTCGACATTGTGAATAGATTGTTACTTGAGCATAAGAAATCATATGACAAAATCTATATATGTTGCTGTTATAAGAATGATCATGATGCCCTCATGTCTGTATTTTTTTTATCAACACCTCTATCTCTAAACATGTGGACATATTTTTCGATATTGGCTTCCGCTTGAGGACAAGCGAGGTCTAAGCTTGGGGGAGTTCATACGTCCGTTTTGCATCATGCTTTTGTATCGATATTTATTGCATTACGGGCTGTTATTACACATTATGTCACGATACTTACGGCCATTCTCTCTTATTTTACAAGGTTTATCACGAAGAGGGAGAATGTCGGTAGCTGGGATTCTGGCTGGAAAAGGAGCAAATATTGGAAACCTATTCTCCACAGCTCCAAAAGTCCTGAAACTCCACGGAAGTCATTTTTGAAATTAATACGAATTATTGAGCAAAGAAATTACTAGAGGGGGCCCACACCATGGCCACGAGGGTGGGGGGCGCGCCCACCCCTACTGGGCGCGCCCCCTGTCTCGTGGGCCCCCTGGTGGCCCTCCGGTGCCCATCTTTTGCTATATGAAGACTTTTACCCTGGTAAAAGTCATAAGCAAGCTTACGGGACGAAACTCTACCGCCACGAGGCGGAACCTTGGCGGAACCAATCTAGGGCTCCAGCGGAGCTGTTCTATCGGGGAAACTTCCCTCCAGGAGGGGGAAATCATCACCATCGTCATCACCAACGATCCTCTCATCGAGAGGGGGTCAATCTCCATCAACATCTTCACCGTCACCATCTCCTCTCAAAACCCTAGTTCATCTCTTGTATCCAAAACCACAAATTGGTACATGTGGGTTGCTAGTAGTGTTGATTACTCCTTGTAGTTGGTGCTAATTGGTTTACTTGGTGGAAGATCGTATATTCAGATTCTTGATGCATATTAATACTCCTCTGATCATGAACATGAATATGCTTTGTGAGTAGTTACGTTAGTTCCTGAGGACATGGGTGAAGTCTTGCTATTAGTATTCATGTGAATTTGGTATTCGTTTGATATTTTGATGAGATGTATGGTGAGGGAGTCCTGGACTAGGGGGTGTCCGGATAGCCGAACTATCATCATCGGCCGGACTCCAAGACTATGAAGATACAAGATTGAAGACTTCGTCCCGTGTCCGGATGGGACTTTCCTTGGTGTGGAAGGCAAGCTTGGCGATACGGATATGTAGATCTCCTACCATTGTAACCGACTCTATGTAACCCTAGCCCTCTCCCGTGTCTATATAAACCGGAAGGCTTTAGTCCATAGGACGAACAACAATCATACCATAGGCTAGCTTCTCGGGTTTAGCCTCCTTGATCTCGTGGTAGATCTACTCTTGTAGCACACATCATCAATATTAATCAAGCAGGACGTAGGGTTTTAGGTCCACCAAGAGGGCCCAAACCTGTGTAAAACATCGTGTCCCTTGTCTCCTGTTACCATCTGCCTAGACGCACAGTTCGGGACCCCCTACCCGAGATCCGCCGGTTTTGACACCGACATTGGTGCTTTCATTGAGAGTTCCTCTGTGTCGTCACCGATAGGCTCGATGGCTTCTTCGATCATCATCAACGAAGCAGTCCAGGGTGAGACCTTCCTCCCCGGACAGATCTTCGTATTCGGCGGCTTTGCACTGCGGGCCAATTCGCTTGGCCATCTGGAGCAGATCGGAAGCTACGCCCCTGGCCGTCAGGTCAGATTTGAAAGTTTCAACTTCATGGCTAACATCAGCGGGGACTTGATCTTCGATGGATTCGAGCCACAGCCAAGCGCGCCGCACTGTCACGACGGGCATGATCTAGCTCTGCAGCCGGACAGTATCCTGGAGGCCGCACTAGAGCCCGCTCCGATCTTCAATTCGGAGCCGGCTGCGCAGATCGAGGAAGGATGGCTAGACACCGCCTCGGGGGCTGCAACCTCTACGGCGATAGAGCCGAACACTGACCTTGTCCCTCATGAAGCTCATGACTCCGAGGTGCCGGACTCCTTGCCGCACTCCGAACCTCCCGCGCGCCCTCCAATCGAATCCGATTGGGCGCCGGTCATGGAGTTCACCGCTGCGGACATCTTTCTACACTCACCTTTCGGCGACATCTTGAGTTCGCTAAAGTATCTCTCGTTATCAGGAGAGCCTTGGCCGGACTGCGGTCAGGATGGTTGGGATGCGGACGACGAAGAAATTCAAAGCCCACCCACCACCCACTTGGTAGCCACTGTCGACGATCTAACCGACATGCTAGACTACGACTCCGAAGACATCGACGGTATGGACGACGATGCCGGAGACGACCAAGAACCAGCGCCTACCGGGCACTAGAAAGCCACCTCATCATATGACATATACATGGTGGATATCCCAAAGGATGGGAATGGCGAAGGAACAGCGGAGGATGACCCCTCCAAGAAACAGCCCAAGCGCCGGCGTCAGCAGCGCCGCTCTAAATCCCGCAACAGCAAGAATGAAGATTCCGGCACCGGAGATAATAACACCCCAGACAGTGCTGAAGACAACCCACTCCAGCAAGATTCAGCACAGGAGGACGGGGACGCCAACCCACATGAGAGAGCGGCAGAAGAAGAGGTAGAGGATTATATGCCTCCCTTCGGAGAAGAGGCAAGCCTCGACGATGATGAATTCATCGTGCCTGAGGATCCCGTCGAACAAGAGCGTTTTAAACACAGGCTTATGGCCACGGCGAACAGCCTCAAGAAAAAGCAGCAACAGCTTAGAGCTGATCAAGATCTGCTAGCCGACAGATGGACTGAAGTCCTCGCGGCCGAAGAGCATGAGCTCGAACGCCCATCCAAAAGCTACCCTAAACGCAAGCTGCTCCCCCGATTAGAGGAGGAGGCGTATGAACCTGCATCACCAGCAGACAATACGGCTGACCGACCACCCCGTGGTCGCGACAGAGAGGCCTCTAGGCCCTTCACTAGAACCGTACCCCGGCATCGCTCGAAAAGCACAAGGCCATAGGGGGACGCTCCGGACTTGCGAGATATATTGGAGGATAAGGCAAGACAATCAAGATCGATCTATGGATCGCGTGGGCGCCCCATGATACGCGACGACAACCGTCGCACCGGACACAGTAAGTCCGGCCGGGCCGAATAAAATAGACAAAGCTCTTTTGAGCTCCGTCCTTATATCGCCCAGTACAGAGGCGCCGCACACCCACTATGCTTCACAGATGAAGTAATGGATCATCAAATCCTAGAAGGGTTTAAACCCGTGAATATTGAATCTTACGATGGTACAACAGACCCCGCGGTTTGGATCGAAGACTATCTCCTCCACATCCACATGGCCCGCGGTGACGATCTTCACGCCATCAAATATCTCCCACTCAAACTTAAAGGACCAGCTCGGCATTGGCTTAAGAGCCTGCCAGCAGAATCAATCGGGAGTTGGGAAGACCTGGAAGCCGCATTCCTCGATAACTTCCAGGGCACGTATGTGCGACCACCAGATGCTGACGACCTAGGCCATATAATTCAGCAGCCAGACGAATTGGCTAGACAATTCTGGACACGGTTCTTAACCAAGAAAAACCAAATCGTCGATTGTCCGGATGCGGAGGCCCTCGCGGTCTTCAAACATAACATCCGCGATGAGTGGCTTGCCCGGCTCCTGGGACAGGAAAAGCCGAAATCCATGGCCGCTTTCACATCACTCATGACCCGCTTCCGCGCGGGTGAGGACAGCTGGCTAGCATGCAGCAACAACCTCAGCAAAAATTCTGGCAGTCCGGATATCAAGGACCGTACTGGCAGGTCGCGTCGCAACAAAAACAAACGCCGCATTAACGGTGATAATAGTGAAGATACGACAGTCAATGCCGGATTCAGAGGCTCTAAACCCGGTCAGCGGAAAAAGACATTCAAAAGAACTACTCCGGGTCCGTCCAATTTGGACCGAATACTCGACCGCTCGTGCCAGATACACGGCACCCTCGAAAAACCAGCCAACCACACCAACAGGGACTGTTGGGTATTCAAGCAGGCGGGCAAGTTAATTGCTGAAAACAATGACAAGGTGCTGCATAGCAATGATGTGGAAGAGACCCGACCGCCGAACAATAGAGGATAGAAGGGTTTCCCCCCACAGGTGCGGACGGTGAACATGATATACGCAACGCACATACCCAAAAGGGAGCAGAAGCGTGCACTCAGGGATGTATACGCGATGGAGCCAGTTGCCCCAAAGTTCAATCCATGGTCCTCCTGCACGATCACTTTTGACCGAAGGGACCACCCCACCAGCATCCGCCACGCGGATTCGCCGCATTGGTTTTAGACCCAATCGTCGATGGATTTCACCTCACCAGAGTCCTGATGGACGGCGGCAGCAGCCTGAACCTGCTTTATCAGGATACAGTGCGCAAAATGGGCATAGACCCCTCAAGGATTAAACCTACCAAGACGACCTTTAAAGGCGTCATACCAGGTGTAGAAGCCAATTGTACAGGCTCAGTTACACTAGAAGTGGTCTTCGGATCCCTGGATAACTTCCGAAGCGAGGAGTTAATCTTCGACATAGTTCCGTTCCGCAGCGGCTATCATGCCCTGCTCGGACGTACCGCGTTTGCAAAGTTCAACGCGGTGCCACACTACGCATACCTCAAGCTCAAGATGCCAGGCCCTCGAGGAGTCATCACGGTCAACAGAAACACCGAACATTCTCTCCGAACGGAGGAACATACAGCGGCTCTCGCGGCAGAAGTACAATGCAGCCTCTTAAGGCAATTCTCTAGTCCGGCCGTTAAGCGGCCGGACACGGCTAAACGCGCCCGGAGTAACCTACAACAAGACCACCTGGCACGTTCCAAGCACGCGTAGTAGTGCGGCCCCAACCCCAGCCCCTGCAAAACGTCAAGATAGGTCCTTCGCGTACACCATTACACTCTGAAGATACCATGGGCATGGGGAGAGGGGCACGACCACGATAGGCCCAGAATGCGGATCAACCACACCAGGGGCTCTCAAGTGTGTCGTTCTTTTTTTTCTCTTTTTTTTACCCGCAGGACTCCGTTCGTCCGAGGCCCTGTCCGGCAGCAGACTTGCCGAACTCACAATGCAACAGCCAGGGAAGAAGAAAGGCTACAATGAATACCCAGGTGGTCTCCATTACGAGCATTAAATTTGTTTTATACACTACTCCGCAGCCTACCCCTGGAGGGGGACATATTTAATAGTCCCATCCCTTGCTTATCGCACCATTTGTATCGTTCTGCATTTACAGCAGTTTTTCTTGAATAAGTAATGCAGCACCTTTTTGCTTCCAATTGCATTTCTTTCTTATACATATGTTCATTTATGACATGTTGCATCCGTACATTTTGGTACGGCTAAATACACCAGGGGCTTATGTTTCCCGCATCATGGTGTGATAAGTCCGAACACTTTCACAAGTGCGGCACCCCGAACTTATAGCATTATATGCATCATCTCCGAATCATGTCTTGGGTCAATAGTTGGGTTTGCCCGGCTCCCATGTTTTGGTACCTTACATTCCGTTGTTTCGGCTAAGGTAGCACTGGGAGAACCACTGCGATTGCGCCCCAGTTGAGCTGGGCGAGCGCCTCAGTGGAGAAAGCTAAAACTGACCATCATGATGAGGCGAGAGCCGGTCGCTGTTCGAGAGGTTTTTTGCGAGTCCCTAAAGACTTATGCCGCTTAGAGTGAGGAGCTAGCTTTGTCCGCCCAAGGCGTGGGTAGCGCCCCAAATTCGGCCTTCCGAAGACTAGGGGCTTCGCCGAAATTTAAAATTATAGAATTCTATGGCTAAGTGAGAGTGTTCAAGCATTATAAGTCCGGTTGCCTTGTTCGTTGTGTTGAGCGCCTCCCTAGATGGACCCAAAAATGGGAACAAGAGCGCTCAAGTTTATCCCGAACACCCCAGCACTCGTGGCATGGGGGCTGAAGCCGACGACTTGCCATCTCTCAGATTTGATAAACAACTGCACAGAAGGTAATATTTTAAATTAACAAGCGTTGCTTAGCGCATATGAACTAAGTTTTCACCGCACAGGATAACAAAATGCGAGTCTACTCAAATATTACATCTTTGGAGCACTCACCTGCAATAACGCGGGCACCCTTCAGGACACTCTTATAATACATCTCGGGCGTGCGATGCTCCTTGCCCTGCGGTGGCGGGTCTGTCACAAGCTTCTGGGCATCCATCTTGACCCAGTGCACCTTTGCGCGGGCAAGGGCCCGACGGGCACCTTCAATACAGGCGGAGTGCTTGATGACTTCAACCCACGGGCACGCATCCACCAGCCGCCGCACCAGGCCGAAGTAGCTCCTAGGCATGGCCTCCTTAGGCCACAGCCGAACTATGAGGCCCTTCATGGCCTGTTCGGCCACATTGTGGAGTTCGACCAGCTGCTTCAGCTGGTCGCTAAGGGGCACCGGATGTCCGGCCTCAGCATACTGAGACCAGAAGACCTTCTCCATCGAGCTCCCCTCCTCGGCCCGGTAGAACGCGGCAGCATCGGACACGCTACGAGGAAGATCTGCGAACGCTCCTGGAGAGCTCCGAATTCGGGTAAGTAACAGGTAATTAACACTCACATGCCTACTTTGCATGAAAAATGCCTTACCCGCCGCTATTTTCTTCAACGCCTCGATTTCTTGGAGAGCCTTGTAAGCTTCGGCCTTAGCGGCTTTGGCACTCTCAAGAGCCGTTGCAAGCTCAGACTCTCGAGTCTTCGAGTCACGCTCCAGGCTCTCATGTTTTTTCACGAGATCCTGGAGCTCTTGCTGTACCTCTGCCACCCGCGCCTCCTGCTTCTCTCGCTTGGTGCGCTCCGCGGCCGCATTACGTTCAGCCGCGGCCACCGCCTCCTTCAGGGTCGCCACCTCGTTAGTGGCCCCTGCAATACCCATGTTATCCTTGTCATTCTTCTTGCAACCAAAATCCTTTTCTGTAAGGTACAATTTTAATAAGGTGTTACTCACCTTCCTTGTCCTCGAGCTGCTTCTTGGCATGGCCGAGCTCATTCTCGAACCGCTCGAGGCTTTGCTTCAAAGTACTGACCTCCGCAGTCAGTGTGGCAGAGGTCAGCAGCGCAGCCTGCAATCCCATATTGACATATTTTTTATGACTCCTGCGTATATCTTTTTAGATCCTCAGTCCGGCTTTTCTTTCCGAACACTGAACCGAGCATCAGGGGCTACTGTCTATGCGGTACTATTTTACATATATCAAAATTCTTACCTCAAAGCCTGTTAGAAGGCTGTTGCAGGCTTCGGTCAGCCCGCTTTTGGCGAGCTGAACCTTCTGAATCACTGCACTCATAACAGTGCGGTGTTCCTCTTCGATGGAGGCGCCATTGAGCGCCTCCAGCAAGCTATCCGGTGCCTCCGGTTCGACGGAGGCTGCCGGCGTCACGGTCTTGCCCTTCTTACGAAGGGGCCGCCCGCCGGACTCCGGAGCCACTATGGGTTCCGGGGCCGAGTCCGGTGCAAAGTCCAGGAGGTTGTCCTGCGACACCTCT
Organism: Triticum aestivum; assembly: GCF_018294505.1. Classification (NCBI taxonomy): domain Eukaryota; kingdom Viridiplantae; phylum Streptophyta; class Magnoliopsida; order Poales; family Poaceae; genus Triticum; species Triticum aestivum. The sequence continues at coordinate 227,477,900 of NC_057804.1, read as the reverse complement.
GGGGCCTCCCCCTCCTGGTGGGTCCCTTCCCGGGATCCCACCTCGGCATCGTCCGCATCACGGGGGGTGGAGGCGGTCGGAAGAGAATCCATATCCGACGCACCTAAGGACCCGCTCGACGAAGCGGGAAGATCATCCTTGGGCGGACTGCAGGGTTGTATGCGGCATTAGAAAGACATTGTGTGGCAAAAAGAAAAACCATGAAGTTATTTGGGAGTCCGGATACTTACGATCTCGCCAAGGGCTTGGCCCTTGGAGGCCAGTCCTCGTCGTCGTCACTGGCGTTGGCAGAGCAGTCCGGGGAAAGAGTTTTTCCCTTCTTGGACCCTTCGGCCTCCCTCGTTGGGGAGGCCTTCCTTTTCTTCCCTCCCCCCGCTGGGGGAGAGGCTTTCTTTTTCTCCTCCTCGCCTTTGTGGGAGGAGTCTGCCTCGGAGTCATCATCTGATAGCACCTGAAAACGGGAACTCTTTCGAGTGCCCGTGGCCTTCTTCTTGGCCTTCTTCTCCGGCACCACGTGGGGTGCCGGAGCCAGCAGCCCTGTTAAGCGGGCGTCCGCTGGGTCCTCTGGTAATGGGGCCGGACAGATAGTCTGTTCGGCCTTCTACAGCCAGCCCTGTCAAAGGAAAGGGAGTTTAGATCCCGCATAGAGTCAAACTATGGAAAACAAACGTCCTGTAAAGGACAAAATCACTTACCTCGTCAGCCGGACGCTGCGAGCTGAATCCGCGATCTTCGGTAGCGGATGCGGGAGCCTCGGCGCCCTTGAACATCACCTTCCAGACATCTTCGTACGTAGTGTCGAAGAGCCCGCTCAAAGTCTGGTGCTGTGCCGGATCGAACTCCCACATGTTGAAGCCCCGTCGTTGGCATGGGAGAATCCGGCGGATGAGCATGACCTGGACTATGTTGACAAGCTTGAGCTTCTTGTCCACTAGCTTTTGGATGCAGGCTTGGAGTCCGGTTAGCTCCTCCGAATCACCCCATGTCCGGTCGCTCTCATTCCAGGAGGTGAGCCGTGTGGGGATGCCAGATCTGAATTCGGGGGCCGCTGCCCATTCAGGGTCACGATTGCCACCCCTTAATGGTTTCCACGAAAGTACCCTCAAGCCAAGTAACGTGGGACATCCTCCCCACCATGGCGCCTCCGCACTCCGCTTGGTTGCCCTTCACAACCTTCGGCTTGACACTGAAGGTCTTTAGCCACAAGCCGAAGTGGGGCTGGATGCAGAGGAAGGCCTCACACACGACGATAAACACCGAGATGTTGAGGATGAAATTCGGGGCCAGATCATGGAAATCCAGGCCGTAGTAGAACATGAGCCCCCGGACAAAGGGATGGAGTGGGAAGCCCAGTCCGCGGAGGAAATGGGGAAGAAATACTACCCTCTCATGGGGCCTGGGGGTGGGGATGAGCTTTCCCTCGTCGGGGAGCCGGTGCGCGATGTTGCTGGACAAATATCCGGTGTTGCGCAGCTTCTGGATCTGCCCCTCCATGACGGAGGAGGCCATCCACTTGCCTCCCTCTCCAGACATAGTTGGAGGAGGTTGAGGTGAGATGTGCGGACTTGGGCGCTAGAGCTCGAGTTCGTGGAGATTGATAAGCCAAGGAGGAAGAAGGCGCAGGTAAAAGGGTTGGATCTTTATCCTCTTATATGGGCGGACAAAAACATGTGTCCCCACCGGCCTGATAAAACTCGCTTATCTCCCAAGTGCCGCAATCAATGGCGTGGTTGGGTTACCCACGTCCGTATTGATGGGAATCCCGAAATAAGGGGAACACAATCTCTGCTTCGACAAGACGTGCCAAGGAAACTACTTCACTAAACACACTGAGGTGGTACAATAAAAACGATTCAAGTAAAGGCTTGGTAGTGGTATGACGTCACGCCACCAAATACGTCAGCAGATTGAACTTGTGTAAATATTATTCTCTCTACGGTGGTGCGTGGAATTTATTTTGCAGAGCCGGACACTATCCCGCTGTTCACAATCTTCCATAAATTATTCGGAGGAGGAACCCGCCTTGCAATGCCGAAGACAATATGCACGCCGGACTCGTCGTCATTGAAGCCTGGTTCAGGGGCTACTAAGGGAGTCCTAGACTAGGGGGTGTCCGGATAGCCAAACTATCATCATCGGCCGGACTCCAAGACTATGAAGATACAAGATTGAAGACATCGTCCTGTGTCCGGATGGGACTTTCCTTGGCGTGGAAGGCAAGCTTGGCGATACGGATATGTAGATCTCCTACCATTGTAACCGACTCTGTGTAACCCTAGCCCTCTCCGGTGTCTATATAAACCGGATGGCTTTAGTCCGTAGGACGAACAACAATCATACCATAGGCTAGCTTCTAGGGTTTAGACTCCTTGATCTCGTGGTAGATCTACTCTTGTAACACACATCATCAATATTAATCAAGCAGGACGTAGGGTTTTACCTCCATCAAGAGGGCCCGAACCTGGGTAAAACATCGTGTCCCTTGTCTCATGTTACCATCCGCCTAGACGCACAGTTCGGGACCCCCTACCCGAGATCCGCCGGTTTTGACACCGACATATGGTGTCTCTCCTCTAGCGGTGTTATGTGAACGTCGACTACATGACACTTCACCATTATTTGGGCCTAGAGGAAGCCATTGGGAAATAATAAGTAGATGATGGGTTGCTAGAGTGACAGAAGCTTAAACCCTAGTTTATGTGCTGCTTCGTAAGGGGCTGATTTGGATCCACTAGTTTCATGCTATGGTTAGGTTTACCTTAATACTTCTTTTGTAGTTGTGGATGCTTGCAATAGGGGTTAATCATAAGTGGGATGCTTGTCCAAGAAATGGCAGTACCCAAGCACCGGCCCACCCACATATCAAATTATCAAAGTAACGAACGCGAATCATATGAGCGTAATGAAACTAGCTTGACGATAATCCCATGTGTCCTCGGGAGTGCTTTTCTCATTATAAGAACTTGTCAAGGCTTGTCCTTTGCTACAAAAAGGATTGGTCCACCTTGCTGCACCTTATTTACTTTCATTGCTTGTTACCTGTTATAAATTATCTTATCACAAAACTATCTGTTACCTATAATTTTAGTGCTTGCAGAGAATACCTTACTGAAAACCTCTTGTCATTTCCTTCTGCTCTTCGTTGGGTTCGACACTCTTACTTATCAAAAGGACTACGATAGATCCCCTATACTTGTGGATCATGAAGACTCTTTTCTAGCGCCATTGCCGGGGAGTGAAGCGCCTTTGGTGAGTGGAAATTGGTAAGGAAACATTTATATAGTGTGCTGAAATTTTCTATCACATGTTACTATGGAAACTAATCCTTTAAGGGGCTTGTTTGGGGCATCTTCGCCCCACCCGGTAGAGCAAAGAGTTGCTCCTTAACCTACTGAACCTACTGAAAATGTTTACTTTGAGATTCCCTTGGGTATGATAGAGAAACTGCTAGCTAATCCCTTTGCTAGAGATGGTACATTGCATCCCGATTTACACCTTATCCATGTGGATGAAGTTTGTGGATTATTTAACCTTGCAGGTATTCCCAATAATGTTGTTAAGAGAAAGGTCTTTCCTTGATCTTTGAAGGGAGACGCATTGACTTGGTATAGGCTATGTGATGATATGGTATTTTTGAACTATAAACGATTGAAGTTGGAATTTCACCAGAAGTTCTATCCTATGCATCTGTTCATCGTGATCTTAATTACATATATAATTTCTGGCCTCGTGAAGGAGAAAGCATCGCTCAAGCTTGGGGTAGGCTTAAGTAAATATTATATTCATGCACCAATCATGAGCTCTCAAGAGATATGATTATTCAAAAAATTTATGCTCGGCTTTCTCTCAATGATCGCACCATGCTCGATACTTCCTGTGCTGGTTCTTATATGCTGAAGACTATTGAATTCAAGTGGGATTTATTGGAAAGAACTAAAGGCAACTCTGAAGATTTGGGTTCGGACGATGCTAAGGAGTCATGTACGACACCTAAGTTTTATTCTGTTAAATCTTTTATGGATACTGATGCTTTTTGTGGATTTAGCGCTAAATATGGACTTGACTCTGAGATAGTAGCTTCTTTCTGTGAATCTTTTGCTACTCACGTTGATCTCCCTAAGGAGAAGTGGTTTAAATATAATCCTCCTACTGAAGTAAAAGTAGTTGCGCCTATTACAGTTGAACAAAAGACTATTACTTATAATGATCCTATTGTTCCTACTACTTATGTTGAGAAACCACCTTTTCCTGTTAGGATAAAGGATCATGCTAAAGCTTCAACTGTGGTTCGTAAGAGTAATACTAGAACATATATACCTCCTGAGCAAATTAAAGTTGAACCTAGTATTGCTATGGTTAAAGATCTCTTGGCTGATAATATTGATGGGCATGGACCTGTGAGGAAGTTGCTAACATTGCTAAACCCGATGCTAAGATACATAGACCTGTTGTAGGCATGCCTGTTATTTCTGTTAAAATAGGAGATCATGGTTATCATGGCTTATGTGATATGGGCGCTAGTGCTAGTGCAATACCTTTTTCCTTATATGAAGAAATTATGCATGATATTGCACCCGCTGAGTTGGAAGATACTAATGTTACAATTGAGCTTGCCAATAGAGATACTATCAAACCATTTGGGATTGTTAGAGATTTTGAAGTCTTGTGTGAAAGTTAAATATCCTGCTGATTTTCTAGTTCTTGGTTCCCCACAAGATAGCTTTTGTCCCATTATATTTGGTAGACCCTTCTTGAATACTGTTAATGCTAGGATTGATTGTAAAAAGGATGTTGTTACAATTGGCTTAGGGGATATGTCTCTTGAGTTTAATTTTGCTAAATTTCGTAGACAACCCCATCATAAAGAATTGCCTAGTAAGGATGAAATTATTGGTCTTGCTTCTATTGTCGTGCCTCCTACTGATTTGTTAGAACAATATTTGCTAGACCATGAAAACGATATGTTTATGGATGAAAGAAGGGAAATAGATGAAGTATTCCTTCAATAGGGTCCCATTATGAAACACAACTTGCTTGTTAATATCCTAGGGGACCCTCCTCCACCCAAGGGTGATCCCATGTTTGAGCTCAAACCTTTACCCGATAATCTTAAATATCCTTATCTTGATGAAAATAAGATATATCCTGTTATTATTAGTGCTAACCTTTCAGAGCAAGAAGAGGAAAGATTATTGAAAACTCTGAAGAAGCACTGTGTTGCTATTGGATATACTCTGGATGATCTTAAGGGCATTAGTCCCACTCTATGCAAACATAAAATTAAATTGGACGAAGACTCCAAATCAGTTAGAGATCATGAACGACGGTTAAATCCTAAGATGAAAGAAGTGGTAAGAAAGGAGATACTAAAGCTCCTGGAGGCAGGTATAATTTATCCCGATGCTGATAGTGATTGGGTAAGTCCTGTCCATTGCGTCCCTAAGAAGGGAGGTATTACTATTGTTCCTAATGATAAAGATGAATTGATTCCACAAAGAATTATTACAAGTTATAGGATTGTAATTGACTTCCGTAAATTAGATAAAGCCACTAAGAAAGATCATTACCATTTTCCTTTTATTGATGAAATGCTAGAAAGACTATCCAAACACACACATGTTTGCTTTCTAGATGGTTATTCTGGTTTCTCTCAAATACCGGTGTCAGCGGACAATCAATCAAAAACTACTTTTACTTTCCCTTTCGGTACTTTTGCTTATACACGTATGCCTTTTGGTTTATGTAATGCACCTGCTAACTTTCAAAGATGCATGATGGCTATATTCTCTGACTTTTGTGAAAAGATTTGTGAGGTATTCATGGATGACTTTTCCGTTTATGAATCCTCTTTTGATGATTGCTTGAGCAACCTTGATCGAGTTTTGCAGAGATGCGAAGACACTAGTCTCATCTTGAATTGGGAAAAGTGCCACTTTATGGTTAATGAAGGCAATGTCTTGGGGCATAAAATTTCTGAAAGAGGTATTGAAGTTGATAAAGCTAAAGTTGATGCTATTGAAAAGATGTCATGTCCCAAGGACATTAAAGGTATAAGAAGTTTCCTTGGTCATCCGGTTTTTATAGGAGGTTCATTAAGGACTTTTCTAAAATCTCTAGGTCTCTGACTAATTTATTGCAAAAAGATATTCCTTTTGTCTTTGATGATCATTGTGTAGAAGCATTTGAAGTACTTAAGAAAGCTTTGATCACTGCACCTATTGTTCAGCCACCTGATTGGAATTTACCCTTTAAAATTATTTGTGATGCTAGTGATTATGCTGTAAGTGCTGTTCTGGGGCAAAGAGTTGATAAGAAATTAAATGTTATCCAGTATGCTAGTAATACTCTTGATACTGCCCAGAGAAATTATGCTACTATTGAAAAAAGAATTGTTAGCACTTGTATTTGCTTGTGATAAGTTAAGACCTTATATTGATTCATTCCTACAACATGTCATGATATTAACTCTGCTCATGCATATGCCATGGTTTTCACTGTCATAATTTGTGTTATTAAGTTGCCTTCTGCATTGATCATCTTTGATTAATCTTGATGACTATGAACCTGGACCTTAATGATGTTGAATTATGTAATCTGTACTTTGAGTGCATATCAAGTTTGTGTTCATATGTTTCATGTAGCATGTTGTTTTGATGATTACAAAGTGCCTAGTTGCTGTTTTGGGCAGTTTGTTGTTATGACTTGTTTGGAGTGTATGTGTTGCACCGTTGCTCCGTTTTGAGCATGCTCTATATGGAAATTGCTTAGAATTGGATGTAGTTTCATCATATCTTGTTGAATCCATGTTTGGAGTGTGTTTGCTTGATGTTTTGTATGCAGTTTGCATCAATGCCATACTTAACTTGTGTTGCTAATATATTCTAGGTCGTAGCTCCGAATTAAATGAACTTTATATGTAACATGACTAGAAAAACATGTAGATCATCATTGTGCATCTTAACTTGCCCTTTAACAACTTGAAAATAATGTGTTATTCAGATCTGGACCAATTCCAAGATTTGCATATGAGGACTTACTGGAATTGTTACATGTTGTTTCCGGCCTCATTTAAACTTGCTTTGATGTGATGTTCTTATATGCATCATCCCTTGCCATGAGTAGAATCATATAGCTATGCCATGCACCATTCTTGGTTGTGCATCATGGCTTGTTCATGTGTTGTTTGTTTACCACGTTCTTTGCTTCTTTCCGGTTGTGCTTCTTCTGGATAGTTGATGTTTCGTTGTGATCGCGAGGACTCATTTGTCTATGCTTGGTTTATCTATGCCCGTTCGTCTTCTTCATTGACTCAATCTTCTTCCTAGCGGTATTTCAGGCAAGATGACCGTTACCCTGGATCTCACTACTATCATTGCTTTGCTAGTTGTCTCGATGCTATCGCTATGTCGCGTTTCCTACCACTTGTTTATCAAGCCTCCCAAATTGCCATGAAAGCCTCTAACCTTTTCCAACATCCTAGCAACCATTGTTTGGCTAGGTTACCGCTTTGCTCAGTCCCTCTTATAGTGTTGGGACATGGATATCTTGGGATATCACATTATCTCTTTTTTAATGAATGCATCTATATACTTGGTAAAAAGTGGAAGGCTCGGCCTTTTGCCTTGTGTTTGTTCCACTCTTGCCGCCCTAGTTCCCGTCATACCGGTGTTATGTTCCTTGATTTTGTGTCCCTAACACGACGAGGGTTTATGGGCCCGTCTTGACAGTTCGCATAGAATAAAAATCTTCTAGCAAGGCCCAATATTGTTTTTACCATTTGCCTAATAACAACTAAAAACTTGCATAGGGACCTGCCGGCCTGAGAGGTCTCTTAATCAAACCCACGGTCCACTGCTCGACATGAGTGTTGGTCCGCCTACCTAGCAGCTAGCGGTGCCTTCTCGGGGCAACTCGATGGTATTTTTGCTATCGTCCACTTTGCATAGACGGTGTTGTCCTTAGAACGAGATACGCATAGCTCCTATCAGGGTATCGACGCAATGGGTGGCCTTGCTGGTTTTGTTTTACCATTGTCGAAATGTCTTGTGCACCGGGATCCCGAGTCTGATCGGATGTCCCATGATGGGATTGTCTCCGCGGATCGTGAGCTTGTCATGGGCTAAGTTGGGACGCCCCTGTAGGCTTTAAACTTTCGAGAGCTGTTCCTGCGGTTATGTGGCAGATGGGAAATTTTAATGTCCAGTTATAGAGAACTTGACACCAGATTCGAATTAAAATACACCAACCGCATGAGTAACCATCATGGTCTCTTTTCGGGTGAGTTCAAGAAGATAACATGGTGGGGTTATGTTTGAACGTAAGTAGTTCAAGATCACTTCTTGATCATTACTAGTTTTCGACCGTTTGCGTAGCTTCTCATCTTATTTTGTACTCATAAGTTTGCCACCATACAATGCGTAGTAGCTTGCTGCAACCTCACCACTTATCCTTTCCATACCCATTAAGCTTTGCTAGTCTTAATACCCATGGTAATGGGATTGCTGAGTCCTTGTGGCTCACAGATTACTACAACAACAATTTCAGGTACAGATAATGTCATGATCATGACGTGAGAGCGATGTTTGCTTGTTTTGGAGTTCTTCTGTTTCTTCTTCGATTGAGGGATAGTTTCCTGGTCGGTAGCCTGGCCTAGTAGGGTGGATGTCGATTGACTTTCTCTTTATGTTTCATCCGTAGTCGGATGGTGCTCTTATGTATGATGTTGTTGTATTCATGCGGCATTGTATGCATTAGTATGTATCCCCATCTATTATGTAATGGTATGATGTAATGATGTCCACCTTGCAAAAGCGTGTCTAATATGAGACTCTTTCCTTGGTGGGACCTTCGAGTTCCTCTCGGATAGGATCGCATATTGGGCGTGGCAGTTCCATTCGAATAACTTGTATTTCTGCACAAAAACAACACCATGGTAGTTTTGCTGAAAACAACATTAGTCTGGGTTAATTTCTTTCAAATCATGCAAATTAGGGTCCAAAACAAGAGGAAAAGCGTTAGGAAAAGTAGATACGATGGAGACGTATGCACGGGCACGCATAGTGGTTGTGCCTCGTGCCTCGTGATGGTGAGGCTATTATTTACTACGTACTCATACTGTAGCAGTAGTAGTACTACTTTCCCAAGTAGTAATGCAATGTACTGTACTTCTATAGTGCACCAGTTTTCATCTCTTGAATCTCAAGGCCAAGGAGCTACAGTTGCAAGTGGAGGGTACTACTATTCTCTAGAACGATCGCTATACTATCAATGCAGGGAAAGTACACCTGCGTAATGTGTACTCTTCGTGCTCTATTCAAGCGTGTAGCTGGCCTACTCAGCCGCTACTCTCATCCACACACTAGCAGCCTGTTTATCAGCGACGGTTACTACGGGGGCTGAACATTTGAGTTCTTTGATACAACGAGACAAGGCTTTTTGCTTCCATTTGTGGAGGTTTAATGGATCTCGTCGAACTTTGTTAGTAGTTCCTTCTTTATGAATGAGATGAGGAAAAGCTTTTGCCTCCGTTTCAAAACAAAAAAAATCATGTCAAGAAGAATTTCTTTTATAGAGCCGATAATGGAGCGAAGTCCATGCGTGCAATGCCACAAGCTACACAGTAGTAGAGTACTAGCACTTTACGTACAGAGCCATATTGCACATTACCCAATGCCACGCCAGGCTTTTCCGGCTCCTCGGGCTTAATTGGGAGGCGCTAGTTTAAATATGCTATATGATGAGGAAGCTACAAGCGAGGTGTGGCTAGGGCGAGCACACATGCGAGTATATAGGAGTACTACTCTAGTGCACGAGCTACGAGATGATGGGAGGGAAACCTGTTCACATGGCTGGGCTATCCAGTGCACCCAGATTGTGCTGCGACACGTCCGTTCGACTTCAAAAGTCAAACTACTAGTGTAGAATATTGGCTGACAGTGATGTTACTATTTAAGAAAAAGGCCGCCGTGTGTTCAGTCGGGATCGAACCCACAAAACGAGCTATACACTCCTATGACCACTATAGTACTCGTTGGAGTACAACACAACCTAGAATCGCCTTTTGTTGCTAGTACATTGTTCATTACAAGAAACCACTAATAATGCCAAGAAACTACTACTACGACTTACCAACCAGCCCAACCAAGAAACAACTATGCTACAAAGTGCCATTATAGGCACGTTTCAACCCATGTCGCCCCTTAAGTCAACACCTTCTATTCGACCGACATGTTAGGCGTTATGACTTGTGGGACCTACATGTCAGTCTAGACAAAAATCCACAAGTGACCTCCACTACAAAAAAATACACTTACGTGATGATACGTGTTTGTCACAGTAGGTCGCGTTTCATTCATGTACATCCATGACAAATTTATGACAGAATCAATATAGTCATACCTGTGCTGTCGTAGAAGTGTTCCATGACATTACCAAAATTATCATAATGGAAGTGTCCACTTCCATGACGATAAATCACGTGTCATAGAAGTGCTTTCGTCAAGGGTGACCGACACGTGGCATCCACCGTAAGGGAATGCCGTTAAGCTATCGGGTCGGGTTTTGATTCCGATAACCCATTAACAGCCCCGACCAATGGCGATTTTCCACATGTAAAATCATCATTGGCTGGAGGAGACACATGTCAGGTCCACGTTGGCGCAGGTGTCACTCATCCAATGGGCGAGATGCGCCTATGATATGTTGTCACATGGACCAGCCCATCAAGTTTAAATGGGCCGGCCCAACTAAAGGCCCACAAGATTTTGTGGACCATAATGGGGCGTCCCAGCTAAAGGCCCACGAGATTTTGCGGGCCATAATGGGCCGGCCATGTAAAGGACCACAATATTTTTGTGTGCCATAATGGGCTGGCCCAGGTAAAGGCCCACAAGATTCTTGCGGATCATAATGGGCCGGCCCACCTAAAGGCCCATGAGATATCGCTGACATTAATGGGCCGGCCCAGCTATAGGCCCACGAGATTTTGAGGACCCTAGTAGGCCGGCCCATTAACTGGCTGCCATGTTTTGGGGCAAATGCCGGCCCATATTTGATCCGGTCCACTAATGGCCAGCCACGCTCCGGGCCTAATAGTGGCCTATATGAGATCCGTCCCATTAAAAGCCTACCACATTGTGTGCCAAATTACGGCCCAAATCCGGTCCGGCCCTTTAAGAGGCTTTGGGCTCGATTATGGCCTATATCAGATTCGGCCCGTCAACTGCACACTATGCTTTTGGGCCCACTTGCTAAAGGCCCACTTAGTAATTCGGCCTGATATTAGTTTTGGCCTGTTAAGGGCCCGTTTAACATTTTGGCCCTTTATTAATTTCGGCCTCTTAAAAGCCCGTCATATAGTTGGGCCTAACTACGACCCAGTTTGCATCCGGCCTGCTCGCAGCCGATATCTGATTGGGCCAAACAAGGACCGAGACAATTTTGGCCTGTTAAAAGTCCGTGATTTGATTCGCACAATCATGGGTCGGGGTTCATTTCGGGCTGCTGCCGGCCTGTGAGCTGTTCGGCACGTTTTAGGCCCAACCTACATCGTGATTGCATGACAGCCAGATTATGTATCATAATTTTACGGTTGGCCGGTTTACTGCGAAGACATGATATATATATAGTAAAATGACTGTAGCATCATGAATAAGAAAAAACCTAAACTATACACTAAGGAAATTACGCCATATTACATCCACTGGGCATCAAAGTTCGCCACTATGATAATAAAGCACAAGCATACAGCAGATTACATACACTGGCATCAAAGATTGCCACAAGTGCAAATAAACACGCCGACAAAATAATATACAAAACCGACAGCACTTCAATAGAGTTCAAGAAAGGTTAGCCCTGCTGGGGAGCTGCAGCGCAAGCAGCTGAGCAAGATGATGAGACTATGCTTGTTCAACACTTATATGTTCCTCACTCTAAAAGATAAACAAGCAGATAGATGACAGGTTTTGCACATAAAAGTATTAGTGCTGACAATTCATCACATTTACTGACGAATAAACTGACACAGTTTAAAATTGCATTAACACAATATGGTATTGTTCAAGTCAAGAGATGGCAGGAAATGACATTGTGAAGGAGTTGCCAGCTTCACGACACCACTGGATTACAGATCAAGAACTCATAAGTATCAATGGTTAGTGTGCTGTCAATTTATACCATTTCATATTGGCAAATAAAGAGACGGTTTAAATAATAGTAGAATGATATGACATTGTTTATAGTTAAGACATTGCAGAATATGACATTGTGTTGTAGTGGGTAGGTTCACCACACCACTGGATTACGGATGAAGAACAGAAGCATACATGTAGTGCAAAAGAAGATCACTTGCTCTGTATAGTTTAATTTACATGGTATGAAGAAGGAACTTGGTTGTACAACTGAAAACTTAAATTGAGAAAGGACAAACTTTTGTTTATGAACTACATAATAAACTTTAAACAAGAAATTTGATGCAAACACCAAAAATAAACAGCTCTTGCAGTCATGCTTAACCAAATATATACAACAAAGTTTGAAGGCTTGAGATGGACAAACTTACATTGTTGGTGAAGACAGGCTCTATAAAGGCCTTGTCCATGTTGATGGGGGGGGGTAATTCTAGAAGTTTACCATATAATCTTCTTCGAAAGCATTTCCTTTATTCTACATTTTGTTAAGAGTAAATATAGATGTGATAATATACGAAAAAATGGAGAATATTTAAGATAAGATGAAGAGCGATGCTACATAACCAAGTAGCTATAAATGTAAGTGCAGCGATACAGCCAAAAGGTACAGCCAAGAGCAATGCACAACTAAACTTCTTTAGTACCAACCTTATGGTAAGAGTAAATATAGATCTGATCTGTAGAAAATGGAGGGCAAAGGAAAATAAGCTGTAGAGTGATGGTACATGAACAACTACCTGTCATTATAAGTACACTGATAAAGGACAACATGTATTTACAAGAACAATGCAGAGCTAAAAAATTGGCATTGGATATATTCTACACTAATGTAACCATTCATACAGATCAGATAATTTGGAGCGAACAAGTGATAAGCAAGCTATCATGCATACTGCTGTCACATAATGAACCAGGCATGTATGCAAGTGCAGTGATACAGGACAACAGGTACTAACAAGAGCAAAGCAGCGGGCAGCATATTTGCGATATCCTGTCGTTCTTTTCAAACTAGAATTCTTCTTCAAGCAGATATCCTGCAAAAAAGATCCGTAAGGCACATGCAGAAAAGTAGAATTTCAAATTGTCATGTGATTTCATAGAAGTACCTCATCCTGGGAATGAGACCAGTGCATAACAAGGTTTTTCCATTCAATGTCTTCTAAATTTAGCACAGGAGACTTCACCGGAAATTCGTTTATAGACTTGCTATCAAAGTGTGATTTCCTCAGGAAACATCGATACTGCTGCAATGCTTCCTTGAAAAGCACAAGCAAGCTTTGCTCGTCATGGCTATCCAGATTGACCCTCGCCTAGTTACAACAATGTAATGTAAATCATTGATGTGTTCAATCAGCAGAAAACAGGAAAATAATAACCATGAATAATAGCACTTACACGTAAGTTAGACAGGATGATGTGAAAATGGTGTTTGTCTTCACAATAATCTTCCCATGATGGGAATATATGCACGTAGTCCCTAAAAACATTGAAAGCATTGTCTCTTAAACTGGGAATAAATGGAATGGGGTTCCAATCTGCAGGAGTTGGCTGTCTCTGCAGTTGGGATAGGTCTTCGGCTGGTGGACATGCTGTACTTTTTGCTAGAGTGGGATTTTTCTATGGTACTGTTGGTGCTATGACAAATGAAATCAGTATACGTTTTGCTGGAGTGCAGGTCCTGTGTGGTGGGGCTAGTGGTGTGGCCAGTGAAGTATGGGTACAGTCTGCTGGTGTTGGTCCTACGTTTTGTGTCACTGGTTGTACAGCCAATATAAGTGGGGTGTTGTGTGATTTCTCCGGCACCACCACGCTTTTCAAGGACTTTGCTGGTGCTCCTTAAGGTTCGGCAATCACCCTCTTCCTTTTTGATGTCTGATGCACAAGAACAGCATTTGAGTGGAAAAACATTGTATGGTGACAGATGGAATATGTATTGATAATGGATGGGCATGGCATCTCGACATATATGATGAGTAAACTAAGCAGATGGCAGTGCAACAAAGTAGAAGAAATGCAAGACAACATATGCAAGATACCCGCAATCAATAAAACATTGCCAAATTAGAACAGGCACCTTGATGGGTGAATAGGACAGGTCGTCTGCCTTTGACTCCTCGAGGTTAGAATAGTCATTAGGATCATATTCTGAACAAGAATCAACAGCTGGGGAGCATATGAGTTTCATTGCATCCAGAATGTCTCTCAATGCCTTGGTGGCAATTTTGTAAGTCATTGCAGTGTTTAGCTTCAAGAGTGGACTGCTGCTAGTGCAACAAAAGCAGCTACACAGATCATAGTGTAGATATAACGGGAAAACCGTAAGCATTAGAGTAAAATTAGCAAAGTGGAACTTGCTGGAATATATGTGCTAGTATTGCCGGTATGGCTAGAAAGATGTCGGATACCGGCTCTCTTCGAGTGAAGGTGCGTTACTGTTAATATCAGTGTAACTCTCAAAGGCGACACAGCTCCCCGCATTTCCTTGCTATTCTTATAGGATTCAAGTGGGCAGGCCACTACAAATCCTATTCCTATGTTTACAAGATCCTACGAATCAAAGAGGCTCAAAGTGTCCATCACAACCGACCGTATAGACCTCTACACTGCAAATGTCCCTGCTCATCTTCAGTACAAGGAACATACTTTACTACTATCATACTCCCTCCGTTCCAAAATATAAGTCTTGGAAGAGATTTCCACTATGGATCACATACAGATGTATCCAGATACATTTTAGAGTGTAGATTCACACATTTTGCTCCATATGTAGTAAATGGTGGAATCTATACAAAGACTTGTATTTAGGAACGGAGAGAGTACATATTAAAGAAGAACGGAAGAGGAACATGGTAAAGAAGAGCAAGAAGATTTTGGATAATAAAATGTTGGTTGCGCAGCGCCCACACATGATGAACTAGAGCACATTAAGAATGCAACTCCCAGCTGTCTCTCTACCATTTCAGGAGGTTGGATGAAGATCCTACGTCTCCTAACCCTTCTTCTTTCTCGTCTCTGATTCTTCCCATACAAAACAGCGCATGGGCCGCCGGCCGGACTACCGGCCCCCACCGCCTGTGTTCCTCTGCCACCCCTACCCCCACCCCGCCCCAACCCCCACCCGCGTCGAGTTTTCTTCGTTCGACGAGGCCCCACAACCACCCGAGCCCCTTCAATTGCACCAGCGAACTCCGGCGAGCTCCGAAAAAAATCGACTAACCCAATTTTGAAATTTAGTCTACTGTGATTTAACTAGTGTGGAATATAAAAGGGGAAAATCATAAGCATTGGGAGTATAGTGTTGAGTGTACCATGGAGGATCCGAAGGTGCAAACCAGACAAAGGCAGCTTCGCAACCAAGACAAGAAATCAGAGTAAAGCAGTGGTGATCTATTTTCTTGCTGCGATAAATAAGTTGAGCAGATACGAAAGAGTACCGCCTCTGGTGCGGCGCCTTGTACGCATCTGCTAAGAATTTGACGATGCTGCGGTAGCGATGGCTGTCGGCGGCGTGGAAGCAGATCTAGGACGGTAGACGGTGGCGGCAGGGCACGATGGACAAGACGGTCGTAGGAGCGGTGCCGGCAAGGTGGACGACGGCGGGGATGCAGCGAGAGGACGGGATGCAAGGATCCCGGTCCGAAGGCGTGGATGAGAGAGGTCGATCTCTTGTAATGGACGGCGGCATTGGGGTATCAGCTCCGGCATGGTGGAGGAGGACGGTGGTGGATGGTGTGGCAGATGGAGGCGGACGGAGGAGGGTGGGTGGAGAGGGTGTTTTGGCGCCCACGGAGTATGAATGGGGAAAAGGGAGGTAGAGAGGAAGGGGGGAACCATGTATTCAGGCCGCGCTTGTCTCAAATGCGAGGAAATTTACAAACTTAGCCCCCGTTTCAAATTTCTACTACATCACATCAATATTAGTCGGTTGGGGATAGGACGGAAATCTCGCATACACTGAATATTTGCCGACGAGAGTTTGTTTTTGGCGCCCATTGTGTATGAATATGAATCGGGGAGAGAGTCGATTTCGGCCGAGGACACACTGTGTTTTTGCGCCCACCGTGTATGAATCCGGGTGAGAGGCGGTTACGTCACGTTTGGATGAAATTACAAACCTACCCCTATCGAAACCTATAGAAATCCAGCAAATAGGCTTTGCGTGGCAGGGATAGGCAGTAGTAATTTCCATCTCGCAGATTTTGGTTTCGGGCGGTTACTGTGACTTTCCCCGCTTCGTTCAAATTTTGCAGAGTGCACGTTTACCGTGCCAACTCAATCCGAATCTCGTTTGTATTCTACTTTTTCCCGGGCGGGATCCATTTTCAATTGGAATTACATTCTATATACATCATTTTATATATACTTTCAAAAGCACAACGAATTCTGCTCCTTTATATGTATAATTTGATTTACAAATACAACGATATCGAAATCTTAAGGTTGAATTCCAAAAAATTTAACTAAATTATCTTCTACTAAAATGTAAGGATCACTAATATCTACATATTAAATAACATAGATGTGCGTGAAGTCATATGAGTATGCATGTTTGATAGATCAATTTTGGTTCAAGTATGGATTACATGTATCATCATCTCGAATTCAAATATTTGAATCCCTTTTTTCACTCCTTTCACGCCCATCTCTCTCGCATGCATGCTCCTTCAGGTAGCTATCACTCTCTTTTCTCCAGCTCACCCGCACGCTCACTTGATGTTTCTCCTATCCTCGCAAACATGGTCTCTCGACATCTCCCTTGAGAAGTGTCACACTCTCCCTATCATTATACATTACATGGTTTTCATTATCTCTCACGTCTCTACTGTTCTCTGCTATCACTCGGTACCTAAGCTTTCTTTTTCACCTCCACAAACAGTCTCCACTCATCTTTCACTTTGTCATTCTCTCTTTGGGATTCTCTCACACACCCTATATGTCTCTACATATGACTCATACCACTAAAATTACTCTCTCTCTCTCTCTCTCTCTCCTATAGACACAACATTTGTTGCGGTCTCCTTTTCGTCTCCATCCCAGACTGACATTATTCATTTGTTTACCGATCAGACAACCCCAACTACCATCTCCTCTCTCTCTCTCATAGACACACACACACAACTCCTGCTTCCACTCCCATTCCCGACTACCGTCTCTCTCTCTTACACACAAAACTATTGCTTTCGCACCCCGACTCATATTTCTCTCACACACTTTTATCGACTAGCTAGCCTCTAGATAGGTTTATACACCCGCACACTCGTGCTTCCACCATCGCATACATGTCTCTCTCCCGCTCCTTGTATCTATGTAGATTTTTCTTCCCTTCTTGAGACACGCCCGCTCGATCGTGCACACACACACTATCGCCTCATTTTAAGCTGATACCTATCGCACACACACTCATTGTTTCTTTGTCACACATGCACTCTGTCCTGCTCCACTCTCCTTCTCTCTCACACACACATGGGCTTTTTGCAACAACTAGCAAGATGCCCATGCGTTGCATGGAACATCAAGATGCATTTGTATGAGTAGTTTATCTTGTGGGGGAAAAGGATGAACGAGGGAAGGCCTTATTTGCAAATATGGAGAGGGGTGTGAGTATATTTTTGCAAAATTGCCATAGTTTCCTTCCTATCCGTCAGATATAGATTGGACGGACTATATTGCAGGATGGCAGGCACACGATCATCACTGACAATGCTTTTTATAAGAGTAGGGATAGAAAATAGAGTTGGTGATGATGGTGGGCCTGCCATCCTGCAATGTAGGTCGTCGGATTTATATCTGACGGATAGGAAGGAAAATATGGCAATTTACCCGCACTCTTCACCACATTTGCAGATAAGGCCTTCCCTCGTTCATCCTTTTCTCCCACAAGATCTTGATGTTCCGTGCAACGCATGGGCATCTTGTTAGTAAGAGTAGAAATTAGACATATACCACATCTCGAATCTTGAAACCAACAACATTCCTCCCTTATCTCATCAAAACGGCCAAAGGAATATATTTTGAGTGAAACATAACATATTTTTAGTGATATACGTATTTCAAAAGTAGACTTTTTTTTCTATCAAATCGGTGAATATGTATTAGTCTACTTTGATCGTGTGGCAACGCATTGGCACATTGCTAGTAGTTATTATAATGTTTTGGACACCAGACAAACGGTGGAGTACATATACGAAGAGAAGAGGCGCACACATGCAGTTGGCCTCTCGCTGTCTCGCACACACGAGTGTTACATAAAGGCGACGTTAACAAATAAACCCTAAAACCCTAGGTGCACGATTGCTGCATTCGCGGGTACTGGGTACGTGGTGGAGCACCTTTGTAGGAATACTCAGCTCGTGTGATAATTTGATCTGTAGGAGTTGATGGTCGGGACCACAGGTGAATGACTTGGAGCGCGGTGGCTCGCCAGTTGCCACAGATCGAGTAGCCACGTTTAAAATATCATTTTTTTAGCAGGGTTAAGAGTTCCGATTTTCAATGGTGCATTATAAGTAGTAAGGAGTTTTTAGAATGATTGGTATGGAGCGAAAATGGAATTCATAGTACTACGTACCTCCTTGGCGTATGGTTGTATGGGTTTTTTTCCGATGGAGGTTGTATGGGTTTTTTTTGCGATGAAGGTTGTATGGGTTTATGTTGCGAGATGTTGAACCTGGTAGTTCTAGGGCAAATACTATGGTTTATATTTAGATGCTGGTTTTCAGTAATGAATATCGAAAGGGGAAACCCTTCTTTGATTAAAAAAACTGCTACCTCCATTCTGGTTTACTAGTCCCCATTGTACTTTGGGTCAAAGTTTGTCCATGAATTTTACTTGTAAAATGTGAATGAAAACGAGATTTTGTTATGCCCAAACAAAAAAGGACCAGAGGGAGTGATTTCTCTGACATGGACGCGACCTCTCATAGCGCAGGCATTGAACCGGCGCGCCGGCCTAGAGGGCCGCAATTGCTGCAGGCCCGGCTGAGCATGCCTCCTCGCCGCGTGCAACCAGCTTAAGACTGCCCCGCCTGCCTTCATTGAATCCGCGCGTGTGCCGGCAACACATCCTTCTGCGAGCCGGCAGGCATTTTAGAACACAAAAATGACTAAAATATAATTAATTTATGCATGGTCTTGACTTGTTGTGCTCACACTGGTAGCAGGAACTAGTAGATGTTTTTCTTTATTTATAACTCTCCTCACATTTTTTTTGGCTTTGAAGTGAATCATGGTTGTGGACATTAGGTATGAATGTGCAGATATCTGTGAACATGAGTTTGATGTGGAAATTGAACTTGGAATGTCGGGCTTGCGCGTGAACTATACCATGTCCAATGCTTCGTCTGTTATTGTTTGGAAAGTAATTGCTGTTATTACATGACCCGAAAAAAACATTTTGTGCCACATGAGTAGATGCACGGACATCACAATAGGCATGCTGACTGGATAAACATTTGAACCTAGCTATTATGAAGGAATTTTTGTATTGACAACAATTTTAGATAGCAGGAGACACCTAGCCTGCTCTGCCTCTGCTAGCTTATTTCTGGCTTCTTCCATCTCTTCTTTGGCTTGGCTGAAGAGAGCATCTGATTGCTCTTTTCGCTTCTTCAGGAACTCAAGTACATTCTCAAGGGCTCCTGCATGCTTTCTTTCAGCCTTTACTAATGCCACGAGGATACGAACAGCTGATGACTCCACCTGGCTTGTGTGTAATCCAGCATCATCTGGGAATTTGCACCTTGTGTCTAATCCAGCATCATTAGGGAACTGGCACCTTGTGTGTAATGCAGCCTCATTTTGGAAACATGATCTCGAGGTTGACCATACTTCCCTCCTCGCAGGAACTGCATCCTGATATGAAGTTACTTCTTTTTTAGATCAATACTCAGAGCAACCTAGATCCATTTAGTAGAAGCCAAATAAACAGAACTCGGAGAAGTGAATTCAAAAGGAAAAAAAATAAAAACAGACTACAAGGTGAGAACACCACTTCCTACATCAAGCTAAAAATGAAAGCATTAGGACAATTAAGACTCTTCTTATTACACATCAAAGAACACCACGCTTAAGAGAAACAAAAACTACAACATACCCATTTGATTGACCGCGCGGCCGCGGTTCACGCGCTTGCACATGCTTCCGTATCGTGGTTGTATTACTAACGAATAAAAGCACTGCCTAAGTCTAATGTTTATGTGCACTAGTATGGTTTTCTTTTAAGTTTGACCAACCTTATATATAAAACTAAAGTAAGCTCCCACACGCGCACTCATCAATATGTCGCCGCCGCCGTTGCGCATGCCGGCGCCCGCCTGCTCCGGCCAACAATTTCTCGCCCATCACCGCCGTGTCGCCGCCATCCCTGTTCCATGAAGCCGAAGGCTCGCCCGCTGACGTCGTCTGCAGTCCCTCCTCGCGATGCCGCCGCGCTACCAAGCACGCGAGTAGCTGGCGGAGCCGTGTCTATGCACGCAGTGTATGAAGAGGAGGACGACTGCGTGCTCCAGCACGCCGGCGAGGAAGAACTAGCGTGTCATTGTCGTCTCCTCCCGCGCGGAGGAGGCGCGCATGGTGGTTGTCGTGGCCGAAGCCGGTCGCGCACGCATCGAGCCCGCAAACCGGGTGCGGACGCGGAATCTACCTTCGAGACCTTGAATGCCACGTGGATCCTGCAATCTGAAGGAGCAATTTGGGTCAGTCGACTCATGTGAGCCGTTTGATGCAAAATGGATGGCTAGAAGGGCTTCTTCAACCTCTTCTGCCGTCTTCTTCCTTCGCTCCGTCGAACATCTTTCACAAATCGACTGACCCAAATTATACTACTAGTACGAACGTATTAAGTACAGTAGGAACACAGAGATACAAGCAGTAGTACCAACTACAAGAAGAACATTAGTAAGACATAGTACTAGTACTACTATACGTACTAAAGAGTTCAAATAACGAGAAATAACATAAACATAGTTCTGCTGGGGCCTCAACACAAAACACCCTTGAAAATAAACTAAGCAACTAGTCCGCTTGACACTGTAGTAGGACCAGCATGAGCGACGGCACTGCCACCTACTCGGAGTCTGAGTCCACGTCCTCGACTTTGTCCTCATCCCTCTTCCTCTTCCTCTTCACCGACGCTTCCTTGCTTGAACCGGAAACTGGGCTCTGCTTCTTCATCCGACCCTTGTAGATATTTAAACAAAGGTAGGCATCCATTGCTGCGTACAGGATGTGATCTTCATCTAATGTCTTCGACTCCCATGCATGATGAAACTCGTGATGAGGTTTCTTCAATTTAGCTTGCGAAGGATCAATCATGGCTGCTGCCAGGGTCAACATTGAAGGTTGAGAGGAGGACACTAGGCTTGCCTTTTGGAAATTGAAGGGCTGGCCTACAACGAGACCTATCCGACGCAGGACATCCCTGTCGTTCTTAAAGCCTACAGTAACGAATTTCACTCTTTTGTCCTTGAGGAAGTTCTTAAAATCTTGGCACTCAATGTCGGCATGGCATATATGGTAGACCAAGCAAACGTTATGTACGCAAACCTGGATCACGGCGGGCTTCTTCCTTTCTCTGTCCTTTAGATCCTTCTCTCGTCCCAGGACTGTGTACTCAACATCTAGCCCAGCGACCCACTCATCCGTTGAACTGTTGAAGATGCATAGGAAGCGAGCAAGCCATGCTTTCACCGTCGCGGATCCATGTGTGTAGATGATGATGAACTGATCGCCGGTGATGGCTCTAACCTGGTACTCAGTGTCGACCATGGATATTTGGGAGGCCATGGATTTTGGAGGAGGGTTAGGAGAAGTTGAACTATTGTACCCTGCAAAAAAACTGGGAGCGAACTAATGTGAAAGGATAGGATGACTGTGAGCGAACTGTTGTAAGGTAGAAGACGGGGACTAGTATGGCATGCAAACAGCGTGGGGTTGCTGGCTTGCCCGATGGATAAACGGTTGCAAGCCCCCAAAGAGTTCTCGAGAACTATGCGGGACCCACTAGATGTCATCTCTACTAGACCCATATCGTAGGCCTGACGTTATAGCTTCTGCCTATTCACACGCCATGCCAGCGGGTGGATGTAACTTCACTTAATTCCATCAAACGTCGCGCCTCCCACGACCTTCGCCTCCCTCACGCGGTTGCGCCCTTTGAGACTTCAACCAGCTATAAATGAGCAAGTTTTTTGCCTTTTTTTAGACAAGCAATTTTTTTGCCGACTCCGCATGCATGATACTCCCTCTGGTCCTTTTTACTCCCGTCAACCGTTTGTAAAGTGATTGACCAAATTTATATTTTTTTTCAATTAATTAACTAGCCACACCAGTACACTCATTCGATACAATATTCACCACATAGGGCAGTACGTTATTTACAAGAATACCATCTGATCTATTGTCAAAGCTATACTTAACGATTAAGTGTGCCAGCTAGAATGGCTAATCTTTGACAATTGAAGATTGTTGATCAACTTCGAGATGCTCAACGCTTTCATCTTCAGGTCACGCATAGCAAACCTTTCATAGTCCCTCGATGTAAGAGACACTACCACAAAAGCGCAATCAGTCTCTAAAATTACAGGATCATGAAGAGAAATACCTATGTAGAGACCGGCAATGCAAGCCCTAAGCTCCGCTTCCTCCATGCTTTGACAGGCATCAATGAAATCCCATGACCAAATTTATACTAAAAATATCAATATCTACAATACTAATTATAATGAGTATAAGAAGTACATTCTATAAGTCTGGTGAAAGTAGAGGTACATTGACTTCAGACAAAACTTAAATGCACAATGCAGACTAGTTCCTCCGTCCAGGTGCGTGTCATGTCCTATCTTGTCAGCACAACAAGGTTAGCTATTAGAGTACCACTACCTCCCTTCTAGTTTAAAGGGCTCGATTCAAATATTTCATCTACTCTTAGCAAGATAGTAGAGGCGGTGGAATAGTTTTTGAAGTCTGCAAAAGTACTCAACTAGTGATGTCGTTCTTCACCAAAAAATGTGTTTACCAATGCATGCATGAACACTAGTTACTCTAAACCCCCTCTCTTTTTTAATTCTTTGCCAGATCAGCATGTTTGCTATTCCCGTGTGCATGATACCAGCTAAGATACCACCATTATGTCTAGCCTTAATCATCACATGAAATAATTTAGTGCACCTTGAAATATGAACATGTGTGGGGCATGTATGTTTTTAATGACTTGAGACTATACCTAGCCCGGCATGCAAGACGACTTATTATGCACCATTCCCCATACCTGCAGGAAGCCCGTTCGTCTCCAAATCTTTTCCTCTCCATGTGTGGAAACAATATGCCTGCCAAAGTCTCCTTCTCCCTCCGGCGGTCCCACCACTCCACCCCTTGTGAACAAATCTGCATGCATGACTCTCCTCCCCCCACGCTGGTCCAATCCGTTGTGACCAGCAATATTTCCACCCCTTCGCTCCCCCGTAATTTACTCCAACAAATATGCCCACGTAGCTATTACTTAACTGCAGGTGCATTGGGTCACTGACATATGGGACCAACAGGGGTCTGGCCCACATGTCAATGACGCAACTGGACCTGCAGTTAAGTCAGTGCAGCTCAGTCCATATCTTACGTAGGTATGCCATTGCTCGCTATAAATACTGCGCCTCCCACGACATCACTATCTCCTCCCCCTCATGCTCACGTTCATCGCAATCTCCTCCCCCTCCCTCTCACGTTGACCACCATGGCATCGCCCCTCCCAAGCCCTAGGATCACCTCACTACACCGTGCGGACGGTCACGCGTCGCCGTTTCGTTCCTCGCCGCCACTAGTCGAGGAGGATGCGTCGGTGTTCCACTCCTCGCCGCTACACGACGTGTCGCCGTTTGTCACATCCCTAGTTCTGGTATGACCTAGACTAGTTAGTCATTTGTGCATCATGTTTAAATTCCATTTAAATTTGAAATGAGGATCTGTGAAACCCTCAGAATCATTTCTGGATATGACCCAGATAAAAAAATTGCTCCAAAAAGGTCCAAGAAAATGTTCATGTTGCTCTCTGAAAATATTGGATAGAGATAAAAATCAAACCAATATTTTTAAGAGCCCATAAGTATTTATTTTGGGCATTTGGAATTAATGCATAATTATTTGCATTGGGTATATATTGGTTATATATATAATATATGTCCAAAAATTATGCCATTTGTTGAGGAGCTCTGGAATAATACCACTAGTTCCTACAAAAATTGACATAAGAAAATAAAATGATTTAGTATTTTTATTAAATCAAAACAAATTTCAGAAAAATAAAAGGGAGAAGAGACTTACCTGGCGCTTACCTCCCTGTGCAGCCCGTTCCTGTGCGGCCTGGCCGGCCCAGTTGGCCAGCCCAGCCCACCTGGCCCTCCTCCTCTGTCGTCTTCCTCCCCCTCGCCCAAAGCAGCTGCGTGCTCGCGCCACAGCCGGTCATGGCCACGCACCCGGCCACCTCCTGCTTGTCCCCCTCGTCGCCTGGATCACCCGCGCGACGCCACGCACGCCCCGCACCTCTCTCACTCTCTCTCACTCTCCCTCCTCCCCTGGTTCTTTCTCTCCCGACCGCCCGAACGCGTAGTCGCCACTGCTCGCCGTAGCCGTAGCCACCGCGCCCCTCGAGAGCATCTGAGCCATCCCCGAGCTCTGCGCCGTCATCCTCGTCCTCTCCGTCAAGCCACGCGTCGCCGGACGCCCCGTGGAGCCGTCACCGCCGTCGTCTTCATCATCGGCCGCCGGAGATCGCCACCGACATGCCGTCGTCTCCGAGCCGTCCCTGAGCACGCTGAGATCACCGAAGGACTCGCCGTGAGCTCCTCTACTGAACCCCTCTTCTCCCTCGTTTTTGCGCTCCGTAGCTCCCGTTCCCCACCACGGCTGTAGCACCTCGCCGCCGGCCATGTCGCCACCGTAGCCACACCTTCAGGCACCTGCAACCGAGCACGCCACCGTGGTCATCACATCTCCAGGAGACGAACGCGACCAACCTCGGCCCCTACCGTGCACCATAGCCCCTTCTCCCCTCGTCGCCGAACTCCGGCCGCCGCCCCGAGCTCTGCTCCGGCGAGCTCCGGCACCCCCGCAGCCCCCCCGCCTGCTCCAAAGGACGCGGACGAGCTCCAGCTCCTCGTCCATGGTCTCCGTCACCCGAATGGACGCCGGACGGCGTGTCCCGAGCCCCTCTGCCATGTTCGGCCTCGCCGGCGGCTAAATGCCGATGGGGTTTGACCCTTTGACCTCGCCGGCCCGTCAGGTGGGCCCTGTGGGTCAGGTGATTAGCTTAAGGCTAATCACCATCTAACTAACCCGACACTGACAGTGGGCCCCCCGCGCCCTAATATTTTAATCAGATTAGTATAAAACCCCCGATTAACGCTTAGACACTGACGTGTGGACCCCACACGTCAGGTTTGACCCTGGTCAGCCCCGGTTGACCTGCTGACGTCGTGCTGACGTCATGCTGACGCAGTTATCCATTTTCTGGATTTAAAATAACTCAAAAAATTCCAGAAAATAATTCAAACTTCAGAAAAATCATAGAAATTCAACCGTAGCTCAGATTGAAATAATTTATATATGAAAAATTATCAGAAAAATGCAATCTTTCCATCTGTACTAGTTTCATGCATGACAAACCAACTTATACCTACTGTATAAGTGAAAACATGTAAAGGGCATATATAAGAGCTTAACTTGGAGTTGATTTGAATCTTTGGTTCAAATAGACTCCATCCAAATAACAGCTAGTTGCATTAGCACAAACAGCATCACATCTTCATGCCATGTTCATGCATCATATTGTTGCATATGCTTGAGTATTGATTGCCGACACCATTCCTTCTCGATAGGTTCTGCTCCGGAGAGTGTTCCAGAGTACCTGTCCGAGGAGCAGTGCCTTCCTTGTTGATCTACCAGGCAAGCAAACCCCCTTGTTCATTCCGATACAATCCTACTCTCTCGCTCCTGCTCTCAGTTATGCATTAGGAAAACAACGATTCATCTGCTACTTTGTGCTACGGTAGTTGAACCCATTCCTCTGCATGACCTGTCATTGCCACAGTAAATAGTTGAAACCCACTAGCATGTGTAGGAGTTGATTGAAGCCATTGTTGTGTTCCTACCATGCTATGCCTGCTATTGCTTTGAGTGTGTCAGGTCTGATTCATTGGGAATGAATTGGAGTACAGTGCTATGTTCTGATGCTGAGAGTTAAGTTTGTGAACACGATTTGGTAAAGGTAGCGGTGAGAGGCCATGTAGGAGTACATGGTGGGTTGTCTCACTGGAACCGTCCTTAAGCACTGAGATCTATGTATGTTGTCCAATGACTCGATACTACCACACATTGGGATCCTTAATTGACTCTCTCGACTTATTAACCAACTTGGTCTCTGTCCAGGAGTCGTAACTAGTTTCTGGTGTTTGTAGGTAGTGCTATTTTTCTACCAAGTGGCACCCGGCAGGGTGGGCTTGGGACAGACTAGGCACACGTGGCCTGGTGTACCGAGTGGCACCCGGATGGTGGGCTCGGGAACCCTGCACAGATCGTTTGGGGCCGTGGGCGAAACCCAGGCCGGATCTCCTTGCGGATGGAACCCGAATAGGCGATAAACCTGGGCTAGAGTCTTGTGTGGTTAGTCAGGTCGTGGCCGACACCCTCGCCAGGCTTCCGCTTGAAGGTTGCCGAGATACATGACGTGTACATGGCGGTAAGTGGCGAGAGCGTGTGTGAAGAAGTACACCCCTGCAGGGTTAACATGATCTATTCGAATAGCCGGGTCCGCGGTTATGGACTTCTTGGATGCTTACATGGTACATAGACAACTTGAAGTGGATACTCTAAAATGCTCAAGACAAGTGTGAGTGCTATGGATGGCCGTCTCGTAGGGAGACGGGGATGAATCCATAGTAGTGTATTGTGTGGTGATTAGTGGACTCGTGTACGTTGACTCACCTCAGAAGTTTCTCGTAGTCGTAGAACAGGATAGCCACTGAATCAAAGCTGGCTTGCTTCAACTAAACCCCACATTACCTTCTTGATACAAATGCATGTATGATAGGATCTGATGTAAGTCTTGCTAAGTACCTTTGTACTCATGTTGCTTTATTTATGTTTTTGCAGCGGAGACTTCGGTCTTACTAGTGTTCTCATGGGCTTCGACGAGTAGCTTGTACCTCAGCTACGATCTTGATCGGATGTTGTAGATAGACAGGCTCTTTAGCCTTTTTCATTTGTAGATGTCTGTACCCAGACATGTAATGCTTCCGCTTGTTGCTTGTATGCTCTGTATGATGGGTCTTGTGACCCCTCTTTGCAATAAATGCTATGATGGCTCTTTAAGCCTTATGTATATGAGTTGTTGAGTTATGCTGTGATGCCATGTTGTACAACACATACTTGCATGTTATGCGTACGTGTAATGTGTATTGCTATGTGTGGGATCTGACTATCTAGTTGTTTATCCTTAGTAGCCTCTCTTAACGGGAAATGTCTCCTAGTGCTTCCACTGAGCCATGGTAGCGTGCTACTGCTCCGGAACACTTAGGCTGGCCGGCATGTGTCCTTCTTCGTTCCTGTGTCTGTCCCTTCGGGGAAATGTCATGCGATGAATACGGAGTCCTGTTAGCCCGCTACAGCCCGGTTCACCGAAGTCCTGTTAGCCCAGTGCTACAGCCTGGATTCACTCGCTGATGACCGACACGTTCGATGCTGGGTCATGTATGCCTGTCCCTGTAAGTTTGTGCCACTTTGGGTTTACGACTAGCCATGTAAGCCCGGGTTCATTGTCATATGGATGCTAGCGACACTATGATATACGTGTGCCAAAAGGCGCAAATGGTCCCGGGCATGGTAAGGCGACACCCGTGGGAATACCGTGCGTTAGGCCGCAAAGTGATATGAGGTGTTACACGCTAGATCGGTGTGGCATAGAATCAGGGTCCTGACTACTTTGGTATCAGAGCCTGACTGCTTGTAGGATTACCAAGCCAAACTGGTCGAAGTTGAGTCTAGAAATTCTTTAGTTATATAAGGGAATTGATTGTGGGAAGGAACGTAAGGCTCTTTTTACTCCTTTACCTCATGGCCTTCTGATCTGAGTCATCCTATCTTTCCTACGGGGTTAAGGAACTAGGCTCTCTCTTCCGTCTGTCAGGATCACGTGTTACTACTTCGTAGTCCCATAGGATTGGTTGATCAGAGTCATACCCCAGTTTTCGAGTACTTCCGGTGTAGCCTGTTTAGTATGATCTCAGAACCTTGAGTGGTGATGTTGAGTATGTTACTACCCCATTTTAGCAGGATGTCCCATTCTGGGCATTTTACCACCGTTATGCTACCGGAATTGCCCTAGGAGTTTGAGAGTTACTAATTTCTTTATCCTACATCCTATAGCCTATAGATGATGCTGATTTCGTCCTTGGTTTCGTTTCTCAGGATGTCATCAGTTAAGCGAAGTTCTGTTGCCCGTAGCCAGAACCATGAAGATGGTAGGGATGAGGATCCTCCCGACCAACCTTCATTGGCAGAGTTCATGTTTGAAATGGAGAGGAACAAGCGTGAGTCTAACCGCTTGTTGGCACGTATTGAGGAGAACACCGCACATCAGTTCAAAGGATCTGTGACCATTCATGACTTCATCCGCTTGCACCGACCCACCTTTCATCACTCCATTGAGCCGCTCGATGCAGATGACTGGCTCCGTAGCATCAATCATAAGCTGCGTTCCGCAAACGTAGCTGAAAATGACAAGGTCACCTATGCCACATACCACCTGGAAGGTCCTGCTAGTCTTTGGTGGCAGAACTATGAGGCTATGCTTCCAGCTGGCCAGATTCCTACCTAGAGAGATTTCACTGAGGCTTTTCGCGAGCATCACATTCCTGAGGCCCTCATCGATCACAAGAGAGAAGAGTTCTGTAGTTTCACCCAGAGTAAGATGGCTGTTGATGCTTACAGTAGAGAGTTTGAGCACCTAACCCGCTATGCCACAGAAGAAGTGTCCACGGACGCCAAGAAGCAGGCTAGGTTCCGGAAGGGTCTCAACCCCAAGTTGCGACGTGATCTCCACCTACATCATTGTGATACATTCCAGGCTCTTGTGAACAAGGCCATTAATGCAGAGACAACTCAGCTCACTTACGAGGAGTCTCATAAGCACACCCGTGATTTGGGATCTTCCTCCAGTTCTGGTTCCCAGAAGCGCCGGATTTGGGTTCCAAACTCCGTTCTTCTATCCGGATATGCACCAAGGCCATCCCATGTGGTGCCTTCCCCAGCTCAATCGTATGTTCCACCCAGGCCTACTGGTAGACCGCTTGTCAGTGCGGGTCCA
Organism: Triticum aestivum; assembly: GCF_018294505.1. Classification (NCBI taxonomy): domain Eukaryota; kingdom Viridiplantae; phylum Streptophyta; class Magnoliopsida; order Poales; family Poaceae; genus Triticum; species Triticum aestivum. The sequence continues at coordinate 227,448,359 of NC_057804.1, read as the reverse complement.
CGTCCAACCTCAGGGACTTGCTTCACATGAGGGAAGCCAGGACACTATGCACGTGACTGCCCTCAGGCCAGTTATGCTCCACCCCAGCCCAAGAAGACCGTTGGTTGTGTTAAGCTACCATGCAAGATGATCAGTGTCAAGTGAGCCCCCACTGAACGTGGACGTGTGCATCACGTCTCAGCTAAAGACGCTCATGATGATCCAGATGTCGTTCTTGGTACACTCCTTGTCAATTGTCATCCAGCATCGGTTCTGTTCGATACTGGAGCATCTCACTCCTTCATTTCTGAAGGCTATGCTCGTTTGCACGACATGTCATTTTGTGACATGCCAAGAAATCCAAACCCCAGGGTCTAGATGGCAGACCACCAGAATCAGCCATGGTAATGAAATCCTTGTTGATAGACTTGTATTCCTTGCATCACTTGTAGCCCTCAAGTCCTTAGATATTAACATCATCTTGGGTATGGACTGGATGATAGCTCATCATGCCAAGATTGATTGTTACACAAGATCTGTTCAGCTTACACACCCATCCGGCAAGATAGTCACTGTCTCCACTAGAGTTGCAAAGCGTCAGCTCTATTCTCTTAATGCCAGCCCTCTTCCAGACCTTGAAGATATCCCGGTAGTCCGTGACTTTCCGGATGTCTTTCCAGAGGAACTACCAGGTGTTCCACCTGACAGAGATGTAGAGTTCGTCATAGATCTTATCCCAGGAACTGCTCCAATCTCCAGGAGACCTTACAAGATGGCACCCTTAGAACTAGCCGAGCTTAAGAAACAACTTGATGAGTCCTTGCAAAAGGGTTTCATCCGTCCTAGTTCTTCTCCTTGGGCTTGCCCCGTCCTCTTCGTCAAGAAGAAGGATGGTACGGACCGGATGGTTGTAGATTATCATCCCGTTAATTTGGTCACGATAAAGAACAAGTATCCGCTCCCCAGGATCAACGATCGCTGGATCCTCAGTCTTCTCCAAGATGGATTTGAGGTTAGTCTACGACCAAATCAAGATCAGAAATGGGGACATTCCCAAGACAGCCTTTGTCACTTGTTATGGCCAGTACGAGTACACCGTCATGTCTTTCGGTCTAACCAACGCCCCAGCCACTTTCTCCCGTTTGATGAACTCGATCTTCATGGAGTACTTAGATAAGTTCGTCGTGGTTTACCTCGATGATATTCTTATTTACTCGAAGAATGAGGAAGAGCATGCCGAACATCTTAGACTTGTGTTAGAAAAACTCAGAGAGCACCGCCTTTATGCCAAGTTATCCAAGTGTGAATTTTGGTTGCCAGAAGTGACCTACCTAGGCCACATAATCTCTGGTAAGGGCATTGCTATCAATCCCAAGAGAGTTAAGGCCGTTCTCTATTGGACTCCACCTGAAACCGTTAAACGAGTTAGGAGTTTGCTTGGTCTAGCCAGCTATTGTCGCTGCTTTGTTGAAAACTTCTCCAAAGTAGCCAAACCTCTCACGGAACTTCTCAAGAAAGATAAAAAGTTTGAGTGGTCCCCACAGTGTGAGTATAGTTTTCAGGAACTGAAAAGACGCCTGACTGCTGCTCCCATACTTGTGCCACCGGATTTCACAAAGGACTTTGTTATCTACTGCGACGCCTCACGACAGGGACTAGGTTGCATTCTTATGCAGGATCGTCATGTGATTGCCTATGCATCTCGACAGTTGCATCCACATGAGGAGAATTATCCTACACATGATCTAGAGCTTGCAGCCGTAGTCTATGCACTCAAGACCTGGCGACATTATCTCCTTGGTAAACGTTGCAAGATCTACACCGATCACCAGAGTCTCAAGTATATCTTCACCCAACCGGATCTGAACCTTAGGCAAAGACGTTGGTTGGAAGTGATCTCAGATTATGATCTAGGGATTACTTACACTCCAGGCAAAGCCAATGTCATGGCTGATGCGCTAAGTCGTAAATCCTATTGCAACAATCTCATGTTGCAGCAGGGCCAACCACTTCTCCATGAGGAATTCTGTAAGCTTAACCTTCACATTGCTCCTCATGGATTCCTTTCTACCTTGGTGGTGAAACCTACTCTTGAGGATCAGATCATAACTAGCCAGCAATATGATACGGGTATTTCTCGAATCAAGGATAACATTAAGAAGGGAGTTGCTGGTAGTTTCTCTGTTGATGCTCGAGGTGTTGTTTTCTTTGGGAACCGCCTGGTGGTCCCCAAGAAGCAACATCTTCGACAACTGATTCTTAAGGAGGCGCATGAATCTCCTCTCACGATTCATCCCGGTAGTACTAAGATGTGTCAGGACCTACGCTAGAGGTTCTGGTGGACTAGGATGAAGAGAGAAATCGCCGACTTCGTTGCTAACTGTGACGTTTGTCGTCGCGTTAAGGCAGAGCATCAGAGACCTGCTGGCACCCTTCAGCCTTTAGCAATTCCTGAATGGAAATGGGATAAAGTTGGTATGGACTTCATCACCGGCTTTCCCAGGACCAAGAGAGGGAATAATGATATCTTCGTAGTCATTGATCGTCTCTCCAAAGTGGCACACTTCCTACCTATTCGAGAGAGTATCACTGCTAGTCAGCTCGCTGACTTACATATTTCTCGAATAGTATTACTTCATGGTGTTCCACTAGAGATCAATTCAGACCGTGGCAGTCTTTTCACTTCTCATTTCTGGGAGAGTTTCCAAACTGCTATGGGAACCCATCTTTCCTTCAGTACCGCTTTCCACCCTCAGTCGAGTGGTCAGGTGGAACGGGTCAACCAAATTCTCGAAGACATGCTTAGAGCTTGCGTTATCTCATTCGGTATGGATTGGGAGAAATGTCTTCCTTTCGCCGAGTTTTCTTATAACAATAGCTATCAATCCAGCCTCAAGAAAGCTCCTTTTGAGATTATCTATGGACGAAGATGTCGAACACCTTTGAACTGGTCAGAAACCGGTGAAAGACAATTCTTTGGACCGGACATGATCCAGGAGGCAGAAGAGCAAGTTCGCATCATTCGTGAGAATTTGAAAACAGCCCAGTCTCGTCAAAAGAGCCAGTATGATCGTCATCATAAGGAAATGACTTATGAAGTTGGCGATAAAGCTTACCTTCGGGTTACTCCTTTGAAGGGTACCCATCGTTTCGGTATCAAAGGCAAGTTGGCTCCTCGTTACATTGGTCCTTTTCGCATTCCCGCTAAACGAGGAGAGGTTGCCTACCAGTTGGAACTACCCCCACATCTTTCTCGAGTTCATGATGTCTTCCATGTTTCTCAACTCAGGCGTTGCTTCTCGGATCCTATCCGCGGAGTGGACCACGAAACGCTTGATCTCTAAGATAACCTCACATATCGAGAGTATCCATTTCGCATTCTTGATCAAGCAGAGCGTGTCACCCGACGTCATAACATCAAGTTCCTCAAGGTTCAGTGGTCTCATCATTCCGAGAGAGAAGCTACCTGGGAGCGAGAAGATCGTCTCCGACTGGAGTACCCCACTTTCTTTCCGTCGACCACTGAATCTCGGGACGAGATTCTTTCAAGTGGGGGCGAGTTGTCACATCCCTAGTTCTGGTATGACCTAGACTAGTTAGTCATTTGTGCATCATGCTTAAATTCCATTTAAATTTGAAATGAGGATCTGTGAAACCCTCAGAATCATTTCTGGAAATGACCCAGATAAAAAAATTGCTCCAAAAAGGTCCAAGAAAATGTTCATGTTGCTCTTTGAAAATATTGGATAGAGATAAAAATCAAACCAATATTTTTAAGAGTCCATAAGTATTTATTTTGGGCATTTGGAATTAATGCATAATTATTTGCATTGGATATATATTGGTTATATACATAATATATGTCCAAAAATTATTCCATTTGTTGAGGAGCTCTGGAATAATACCACTAGTTCCTACAAAAATTGGCATAAGAAAATAAAATGATTTAGTATTTTTATTAAATCAAAACAAATGTCAGAAAAATAAAAGGGAGAAGAGACTTACCTGGCGCTTACCTCCCTGTGCAGCCCGTTCCTGTGCGGCCTGGCTGGCCCAGTTGGCCAGCCCAGCCCACCTGGCCCTCCTCCTCTGTCGTCTTCCTCCCCCTCGCCCATAGCAGTTGCGTGCCTGCGCCATAGTCGGTCGTGGCCACGCGCCCGGCCACCTCCTGCTTCTCCCCCTCATCGCCTGGATCACCCGCGCGACGCCACGCACGCCCCGCACCTCTCTCACTCTCTCTCGCTCTCCCTCCTCCCCTGGTTCTTTCTCTCCCGACCGCTCGAACGCGCCGTCGCCACCGCTCACCGTAGCCATAGCCACCGCGCCCCTCGAGAGCATCTGAGCCGTCCCCGAGCTCTGCGCCGTCGTCCTCGTCCTCTCCGTGAAGCCACGCGTCGCTGGACGCCCCGTGGAGCAGTCACCGCCGTCGTCTTCATCATCGGCCGCCGGAGATCGCCACCGACATGCCGTCGTCTCCGAGCCGTCCCCAAGCGCGCTGAGATCACCGAAGGACTGGCCGTGAGCTCCTCTACTGAACCCCTCTTCCCCCCCTCGTTTTTGCGCTCCGTAGCTCCCGTTCCCCACCACGGCCGTAGCACCTCACCGCCGGCCATGTTGCCACCGCAGCCACACCTTCAGGCACCTGCAACCGAACACGCCACCGTGGTCATCACGTCTCCAGGAGACGAACGCGACCAACCCCGGCCCCTGCCGTGCACCATAGCCCCTTCTCCCCTCCTCGCCGAACTCCGGCCGCCGCCCCGAGCTCTACTTCGGCGAGCTCCGGCACCCCCGCAGCCCCCCCCGCCTACTCCAAAGGACACGGACGAGCTCCAGCTCCTCGTCCGTGGTCTCCGTCGCCCGAATGGACGCCGGACGGCGTATCCCGAGCCCCTCCGCCATGTTCGGCCTCGCCGGCGGCTAAATGCCGGTGGGGTTTGACCCTTTGACCTCACCGGCCCGTCAGGTGGGCCCTGTGGGTCAGGTGATTAGCTTAAGGCTAATCACCATCTAACTAACCCGACACTGACATTGGGCCCCCCGCGCCCTAATATTTTAATTAGATTAGTATAAAACCCACGATTAACGCTTAGACACTGACGTGTGGACCCCACACGTCAGGTTTGACCCTGGTCAGCCCCGGTTGACCTGCCGACGTCGTGCTGACGTCATGCTGACGCAGTTATCCATTTTCTGGATTTAAAATAACTCAAAAAATTCCAGAAAATGATTCAAACTTCAAAAAAATCATAGAAATTCAACCGTAGCTCAGATTGAAATAATTTATATATGAAAAATTATCAGAAAAATGCAATCTTTCCATCTGTACTAGTTTCATGCATGACAAACCAACTTATACCTACTGTATAAGTGAAAACATGTAAATGGCATATATAAGAGCTTAACTTGGAGTTGCATTTGAATCTTTGGTTCAAATAGACTCCATCCAAATAACAGCTAGTTGCATTAGCACAAACAACATCACATCTTCATGCCATGTTCATGCATCATATTGTTGCATATTCTTGAGTATTGATTGCCGACACCATTCCTTCTCGATAGGTTCTGCTCCGGAGAGTGTTCCAGAGTACCTGTCCGAGGAGCAGTGCCTTCCTTGTTGATCTACCAGGCAAGCAAACCCCCTTGTTCATTCCGATACAATCCTACTCTCTCGCTCCTGCTCTCAGTTATGCATTAGGACAACAACGATTCATCTGCTACTTTGTGCTATGGTAGTTGAACCCATTCCTCTACATGACCTGTCATTGCCACAGTAAATAGTTGAAACCCACTAGCATGTGTAGGAGTTGATTGAAGCCATTGTTGTGTTCCTACCATGCTATGCCTGCTATTGCTTTGAGTGTGTCAGGTCTAATTCATTGGGAATGAATTGGAGTACAGTGCTATGTTCTGATGCTGAGAGTTAAGTGTGCGAACACGATTTGGTAAAGGTAGCGGTGAGAGGCCATGTAGGAGTACATGGTGGGTTGTCTCACTGGAACCGTCCTTAAGCACTGAGTTCTATGTATGTTGTCCAATGACTCGATACTACCACACATTGGGATCCTTAATTGACTCTCTCGACTTATTAACCAACTTGGTCTCTGTCCAGGAGTCGCAACTAGTTTCTGGTGTTTGTAGGTAGTGCTATTTTTCTACCAAGTGGCACCCGACAGGGTGGGCTTGGGACAGACTAGGCACACGTGGCCTGGTGTACCGAGTGGCACCCGGATGGTGGGCTCGGGAACCCTGCACAGATCGTTTGGGGCCGTGGGCGAAACCCCGGCCGGATCTCCTTGCGGATGGAACCCGAATAGGCGATAAACCTGGGCTAGAGTCTTGTGTGGTTAGTCAGGTCGTGGTCGACACCCTCGCCAGGCTTTCGCTTGAAGGTTGCCGAGATACATGACGTGTACATGGCGGTAAGTGGCGAGAGCGTGTGTGAAGAAGTACACCCCTGCAGGGTTAACATGATCTATTCGAATAGCCGGGTCCGCGGTTATGGACTTCTTGGATGCTTACATGGTACATAGACAACTTGAAGTGGATACTCTAAAATGCTCAAGACAAGTGTGAGTGCTATGGATGGCCGTCTCGTAGGGAGACGGGGATGAATCCATAGTAGTGTATTGTGTGGTGATTAGTGGACTCGTGTACGTTGACTCACCTCAGAAGTTTCTCGTAGTCGTAGAACAGGATAGCCACTGAATCAAAGCTGGCTTGCTTCAACTAAACCCCACATTACCTTCTTGATACAAATGCATGTATGATAGGATCTGATGTAAGTCTTGCTGAGTACCTTTGTACTCATGTTGCTTTATTTATGTTTTTGCAGTGGAGACTTCGGTCTTACTAGTGTTCTCGTGGGCTTCGACGAGTAGCTTGTACCTCAGCTACGATCTTGATCGGATGTTGTAGATAGTCAGGCTCTTTAGCCTTTTTCATTTGTAGATGTCTATACCCAGACATGTAATGCTTCCGCTTGTTGCTTGTATGCTCTGTATGATGGGTCTTGTGACCCCTGTTTGCAATAAATGCTATGATGGCTCTTTGAGCCTTATCTATATGAGTTGTTGAGTTATGCTGTGATGCCATGTTGTACAACACATACTTGCATGTTATGCGTACATGTAATGTGTATTGCTATGTGTGGGCTCTGACTATCTAGTTGTTTATCCTTAGTAGCCTCTCTTACCGGGAAATGTCTCCTAGTGCTTCCACTGAGCCATGGTAGCGTGCTACTGCTCCGGAACACTTAGGCTGGACGGCATGTGTTCTTCTTCGTTCCTGTGTCTGTCCCTTCGGGGAAATGTCACGCGATGAATACCGGAGTCCTGCTAGCCCGCTACAGCCCGGTTCAGCGGAGTCCTGTTAGCCCAGTGCTACAGCCTGGATTCACTCGCTGATGACCGACACGTACGATGCTGGGTCATGGATGCCTGTCCCTGTAAGTTTGTGCCACTTTGGGTTTACGACTAGCCATGTCAGCCCGGGTTCTTTGTCATATGGATGCTAGCAATACTATCATATACGTGTGCCAAAAGGCGCAAACGGTCCCAGGCATGGTAAGGCGACACCCGTGGGAATACCGTGCGTGAGGCCGCAAAGTGATATGAGGTGTTACATGCTAGATCGGTGTGGCATAGAATCGGGGTCCTGACACCGTTCCATTCTTCGCCGCCAATAGTCGAGGAAGACGCGTCAGTGTTCCGCTCCTCGTCGTGACGCGATGCATCGCTGTTCCTCTCCTCGCTGCCACTAGTCGAGGAAGACACGTCGGTGTTCCGCTCCTCACCACGACGCGTCGAGGTGGACGCGTCGGCGTTCCCAATCTCGCCAGCACGCACGTCGAAGGACGCGTAGGCTCCCCGCTACGAGGAGAATGCCGCGCCACCCGGCGAGCCCCCCAGCCTTGAGGAGATTTGGAAAGAAATGGATGTCGCCTTGTGGGAGGCTTTGCCTCCAGCAGAGCGCGCCAAAATAGAGGCGGAGAAGAAGGCCGAGGAAGAGAAGCGCACCGCGGAACAAGCTGCCTGGGAGGCCTATGTCGCATCCGAGAGAGTCAGGTAATTGGCTCTTTTGCAGAAGGCTCATGCAAGGGCCGTGAGGGTGGCGGAGGACGCCCGTGCCGATGCCCTGAGTGCAGTCAGGCCTAAGCGCCTCATCTATGCTTGGCGGTACGTGGACCGGGTGCACGCTTCCAGCGAGGAGGAGTACCTGTTGGCGCCGGATCACCACACCAGTGAGATCACGCTCGCCCGCCGGCAAGACGCCAATCAGCACCTCACGAGTTGCGAGGCTGAGGAAGAGGCATTGTGTCGGTGCGCTGGGAAACGACCGCGCACCAGGGCACTCGTGGCGCGCCGCAAGCGCTCCTGTGAGCGTTGTGGCTTTTAGAAGGAGTATAATTTTTGTTTTGTAAGGCGATCTCATTAGTTTTGGGACGCAAATGATAAATCCCGAACGTTCAGGAATTTTTAGCGTCCTTAATTAAGTATGTAAAAGGGAAAGTTTGGAAACCTTGTGTATTCATACGCATTTTGCAAGTACGTGCATATACCACAAACTTTACTATATACTATCGCACTACATATCTCTCTCGATATATGCTTGCAGAGTGTGCTACTCCCTCTGTCCAGGTCAATAAGTCATCTTTGATTGTGCATCGTGACCAAGAAGGAGGGAAGACTTATACACCTAGACGGAGGGAGTACTACTATTACTTATGTACGTGCAAATGCACGTTTTAACATTATGATGCGGTGTTTGTAAAAGTAGAAAAACAACACTAGGCAAGCTTGTGAAATGATTCAATGCAAAACAAATGCAAAAATGCTCGTTTGATTGTTTACTTTTAGCTTCCTTCTCTGTGGTTATTTCTCTGTCGTACTTTGTACGGAGTATCTCACTGGTTGGAAAGGCATGCAAATTCCCAAATCGCTTCCTACACCCTGTATCGAATTTTTTGCCTAACAAGTTGTGCCGTGCAATTGGAATTCCAACTTGAGTACTACTACTAGTAGGAGTATCAGGGGCCAGTTCTTTTAGGCTTCTATAGTAATCCCATAACTACTACCTCCGTCCTGGTTTATTGGTCCCCATTGTAATCTATGTCAAATTTTGATCATAAATTTAACTAATGAAATGTTAGTGCATGTCACATGCACTACTCCATCCGTCTAGGTGAGTAAGTCATCTTAGGCTATGCACCGTGACCAAGGAGGAGGAGAAAATGAGAAATGTTAATGTTTATTTGCTAATTAATAGTATTGCATGCAATGAACTAACCACTTCATGTCGTGTTTGATATCTCAAGTCATTAAAAGCATGCACACTCTTTATCTCTTATTGGTTGATATGTCAAGAAACAAGAAACGAGGTAGAAGTTAATGCATCGCGCCTAAGTGTTTTGGGATTATTTGGTTTTCGTAAGATGACTTACACACCTAGACGGGGGGAGTAACATTTTATCAGTTAAATCTTTTGTCAAAATTTAGCACAAATTACAATGGTGAGGAAGTAGTAGTTTAGAAGCCCAAATAAATGAGTGAGGCGTCTTATTGTTACTCTCCACTGTGACTAGTCTTGTGGGAAAAGCTGGGGAAGTCGCCAAAAGAACTGGCCCTAGGAGTAGTAGCTAGGGATCGAGTGTGCGAGATGAACCAGAGAAAGTAAATGCAGAGAGATGAAATGCAAAAAAGACAAAGGAATGTGATGGTTGCTTATCCGTTTATTTTACCAGGCCACTTATTACTGGGAGTGGTAGGGTTTTGGGATATGACGGCTTTACTGCCGCACCACGAGCGGGGTGAGAGGTGAGACTCCCGTGCAGTGCCGCCCTCTACACTTGCACTACATCGGTCTGGTTTATTAGTCCCCCATTGAATTTGACTGAAGATTTAACTGACAAAATGTTAGTGCATGTCAACAAAAACTATATCGTTGGATTCGTATTTGAACATAGTTTTGAATGATATAATTTTAGGTGACATGCATCAGCATTTATCGTACTATATATAATATTAGTTCAATTTTTGGTCGTACTAATCTATAGTAGTAAGGTGCCCGTGTGTTGCACCGAAGAGTGAAATGCATTGATCGGGGAGTTGTTTATTTTGACAAAGGATGTGGGGGTCATCTCATGTGTAACGAGTATCGATAGGTTTCTTCGGATATTATTTCATCTCTAGAGCTCACAAACATCCGGGTGAAATAGATAAAAAGGTATCTATTGCAAAAAAAGCATTCAACTATTCAACCCGCATCCAAAACTTGTGAAGAAATAACACATATTGTGCTTTGCAAGAAATGATCTATAAGAATTAGTTTTCGAGTATCGATTGTTATACATGTTGGCTATAGATGACATGGCACTTTCTTATAGTCAACAGTTGGCTATACTATTAAGTAATATTAACCATGCCCTAATACACCTAGACGGAGGGATTAAATCAGGATGACTTGCAAGGGGGCAGAGGAGATGTAAGAAATGGTTCATCGTAAGTCTTTCACCAGTACTGTAGTAAAAATTCATACATGGAAGATTCTATACTAAACCGTAAATGCATACACTTTTATTCATGCGCGATACCCCAATAGAGCAAGATCCTGTATGGAAGTCTCCACGTGTTTAGACAGCGGATTACATTGAGCGAAGACTAATGATCAACATTTAACTTGATAATGCGTATGTCCAGGTGAACCTCCTTGGAGTCCCCCTGCACTGCGTCGGCGGGTAAAGGATGCCATGGGTTTTCCAAGTCCACATTGGCGGGATAGTCCCAGCTCCCCAGAGTCCAAGTCCGTTCGATGATGCCGGTGTCACCGCCCACGCTACCTAGAGGGGTAGTAACACTGACCTCGCACCCGTACATTGGCCTTGTGTCATTGTCAGCGTCAGCGGCGTCGCCCCTGACGCACATTACAGAGACGGGGTGGCGGCCTGCGTGGGCCTTGCCGGTGCCCACGATCCAGAGGAAGACGCTGCCGTCCTCCTCCGAGACTAGTAGGCGGAGGTGATCCTCCAGCGACTCTGGCATGGTGAACGGGTAGCACGTCTCGTACTTGATGTTCTCCGCCAAGGGCCAGCAGTGACCGCTGCACGCATCTGTGAGGTGATGCACCATGTCCGCCGGCGAGCCACAAAACGGCATCGGGCACTCATAGAAGTGGACGAAGGGCTCCTTGGAGCCATCGACCAAGCCGTCCATGAAACAGGAGTGGCTGTAGGGGACGTTGCGCCAGTTGAATATATGAGCAAGTTACTACGAGATTTAATCCGAATAAGCACAAAATAAATCATGACGGCTATAATAGAGATTAAACTAATCATGTGGACTAGCATAGTAGTAGGATACAGAGTAGAAACATGAATTCTACCATGATTTCGAACAGGAAGGACAAAAACACATACGGTGCAACGGGAGTAGCACCGTTGGCATTGAGGCTGTCGCCCATGTCATTGAGGAAGAGGTTGCCGAGGTCGGGGAAGAAGTTGTCGTCGGTGAAGTCGTGGCTACCAGCAGTCGCAAGAGTGCGCTCCCCAAATTTCAACAGCGCCCGCCAGATGGAGCACAGGAGGGAGTGACTTTAGGGGACGTTGCGGCCGCTGAATGGAGCGCAGGAGTAGCACACGAAGCAGTAGATGGTGTCCTTACTAGTACTCCCTATGTCAGGACCCCGATCCTAAGTCACACCGATGTAGCATGTAACACTTCATATCACTTTGCGGCCTCACGCACGGTATTCCCACGGGTGCCACCTTACCTGGCCCGGGACTGTTTGCGCCTTTTGGCTCACGTATATGATAGTGCCGCTAGCATCCATATGACAAAGAAACCGGGCTGACATGGCTAGTCGTGAACCCAAAGTGGCACTAACTTACAGGGACATGCATACATGACCCAACAACGAACGTGTCGGTCATCAGTGAGTGAATCCGGGCTGTAGCAACTGGGCTAACAGGACTCCGGTAAACCGGGCTATAGCGGGCTAACAGTACTCCGGTACTCATCGCGTGACATTTCCCCGAAGGGACAGACACAGGAACGAGGAAGGACACATGCCGGCCAGCCTAAGTGTTTCGGAGCAGTAGCAAGCTACCATGGCTCAGTGGAAGCACTAGGAGACATTTCCCGGTAAGAGAGGCTACTAAGGATAAACAACTAGATAGTCAGATCCCACACATACCAAGCATTTCAATAGCATACACACAATATGCTCGATATGTGCAAATACAACATGGCATCACAACATGACTCTACAACTCAAGTATTTTATTCAATAGGCTCCGAGGAGCGAGATATTACAAACATGGGTCTCACGACCCAACATTCAGAGCATACAAGTCAAACACATGCGGAAGCTTAACATGTCTGAGTACAGACATCTATAAATGAAAAAGGCTGAGAAGTCTGACTATCTACCAGATCCTGCCGAGGGCATAAGATCGTAGCTGAGGTAACAAGCTAAACATCGAAGACCACGCGGAACTACTAGCAAGACTGACGTCTCTCTGCAAAAACATAAAATAGGCAAACGTGAGTACAAATGTACCCAACAAGACTTACATCAGAACTAACTACATATGCATCTTTATCAGCAAAGGGGATGGTGGAGTTAACTGCAGCAAGCCAGCTTTGACTCGGTGGCTATCCTGAACTACGACTGCAAGTAACTCTTTTGAGGTGGCGCACACGAGTCCACATATTCACCAACCAATACACCACTATGGATCCACTCCCGTCTCCCTACGAGAACGCCATCCATAGCACTCACGCTTATCTTGCGCATTTTAGAGTATCCACTTTCGCTTGTCTATGAACTGTTATAAGCAACCCAGAAGTCCTTTACCGCGGACACGGCTATTCGAATAGAAGATGTTAACCCTGCAGGGGTGTACTTCTTCATACATGTTTCCACCACTTAGCGTCTGCACACGACATGTGCTCGGCAGACTTCAAGCGAAAGCCGACGTGGGTGTAGACCACGACCTACCTAAACACTCAAGTCTCTAGTCCAGTTTTATCGCCTATTCGGGTTCCATCCATGAGGAGATCCGGCCGGAGTTTCGCTCACAGCCCCAAACGATGTGTGCAGGGTTCCCGAGACACCAAATGGGCGCCCGGTACACCGTGCCACGTGCCTACCACATCACAGCCCACCCCTCCGCTCAGCGCTGCGCACGGCCTCCAGCATACTACAAACACCAGAAACTACTTGCAACTCCTGGACAGAGGACTAGGGTGATTAAGAAGTCGAGCGGGGTCATATTTCAGGGCCCAATGCATGGTAGTAGTTGAATCATGGATCACAAACAAAGAACTCAGTTCCTGAGGACGGCTTCAGTGAGACAACCCACCATGTACTCCTACATGGCCTCTCACCGCTACCTTTACCAAATCGTGTTCACACACTTAGATCATACACAATAGGACATGTTCACACACCTCTGATTCATCCCCGATGAATCAGACCTGACTCAACTCTAAGCAGTAGCAGGCATGACAAACAAGCATGAATGAGTAGGCACAACAGGGCTCAAACAACTCCTACTCATGCTAGTGGGTTTCATCTATTTACTGTGGCAATGACAGGTCATGCAGAGGATAAAGGGGTTCAGCTACCGCAGCAAGTAACAAATGAATCGTTGTTGTCCTAATGCAGTAAAAGAGAGAAGGAGCGAGAGAGTGGGATTGTATCGGAATGAACAAGGGGGTTTTGCTTGCCTGGCACTTTTGAAGATAATATTGAGTCTTCATTAGTGTCAACGATCACATCATCGGTACAACGTCTACCGAGGGGGAACAACACCGGCAAACACAGAAGAAACACGATCAATGCAATGCACAATATGATGCATTCTATGACATGGCAATATGAATGTGTTTTGGACTAATGCACCTGGCTATGATTTAAATGAAGTTGGTTTGAATACATGATTCAAGTTCCAACTCCATATATGATTATTTAAATGCCCTTTATTTGTTTTGTCCAAAACGGAGGACGAACATTGTTCAAACATGCATGAAAATGGTACAGATGGATTCCTTGAATTTTTCTGATCATTTTTCATATATAATTTATTTCATTCTGAGCTACGGTTGATTTTATATAAATTTTAGAAGTTTTGCTATTTTCTGGAATTTCCTGAATTATTTTAAATCCAGAAAATGACTTACTGCGTCAGCCTGACGTCAGTGTGACGTCAGCGGTCAACGGGGAACGGTCCGGTCAAACCTGACAGTGGGTCCCACATGTCAGTGTAATTAGCTTAACTAAATAAATTAATATTAGATTAACTCCTAATCTAGGTTTGACCAGGGGCGGGGCCCACATGGTCAAATGGGTCAAACCCACCGGCGACATGACGCAGGCGAGGCCCGAGACGGCAGCACGGTCCGGAAACGCAGCACGGGCCACGGTTCGGGGCGCGGATGGCACCGTTGGAACCCTGGGCCTCGTCCGCGTCGGCTGGTGCTAGAGGGGTCGCCGGAGATGACCTAAATCGACGGTGGTGTCCGCTTCCGTGGCGGCCGGAGTTCGGGCGCCGACCTATTCGACGCTATGGTGCACTACGGGAGGAACTGGTGGGTGCTGCGTGCTCCTGGGGAAGTACTGAACACGGGGACATGCTCAGGTGCGAGCAATGGCGTCAGTAGCTGCGGTGGTGCCATGGCTGGCGGTAGTGATGTCTCGGGGTTGACGGAAGCGATAGCCAAAGGGGGCAAACGAGCACGGGGAGAGAGGGGTTCGGCGCAGTGGCTCACTGCGGTTGTAGGGGGGCGTCGAAGTGGGCTCGGGGAACCACGGACGGCGTCATGGCGTTGCCGGCGATCTTGGCGACCGGAGGGAGAAGAAGGCAATGCGGACGGCGATGCAGGGCGGCCGAGCTCACGTGACTCATCGAGGAGGAAGAGGGCGTCTTGGCGAAGCTTCTTGGCGCGTCGGCGGGGCATGGGGTGGCCGGTGGCCGCGGTGGTGACGAACGGCGGCGACGAACCCATTTGGTGAGTGAGAGAGAGAGAGAGCCAGGGGAGAGGGTGAGGACGGGGGAGAGTGAGAGGAGTCTGGGGGGCGAGGGGGAGTGCGTGGCACTCGGGGCTGGCTCCAGAAGCGGCGGAAGCAGGAGGTGGCTCGGGCGCGTGCCGGCGCGTGGTGGCCACACGCCCTCGTGCCCACTGGCACGAGGTGGAAGACGACAGGGAGGAGCCCCTGGTGGCTGGGCTGGTTTTGCCCGACTGGGTTGCTACAGTGCCAGGCTAGGTGGGCTTTGCTAGGTAAGTGCCAGGTAAGTTCTCTCTCTTTCTCTTTTAATTCATGTTTCCTATTTTCCTGCAGCTTTGTGGCTTTATTAAAAATACTAAATCAATCCCAAAAATCATGAAACTGATCAATGCCACTGTTTGAAATATAACCAACAGCAAACATTTTAGTTTATGATTATTTGAGCATTTAAACTATTTATTAGCATTTAAATGCCCAAATGCAAATACTTTATGATTTAATTCAAAGCCCAATATGTCCTGCAAAAATATAACCCATTTTTGGTAGATGCTTTCACCTCAAACCAGAAATGTTGAACATTTTTAGATGGCATTTTGAGTTCAATGAAAAAGATTTTATTTTGACCCTAGTTGAATTCATTTGGTGCTAGGGTTTAAGCATCCCCATTTCAAGTTTCATAAAATTTAAACATGATGCATGGATACTAATGCAAAGACAAGGAAGGCCTGAACTGGGGCTGTGACACCCTAGTCTCTATCTATCTATATCTACTCTTATAGAAAACCGAGTTGGTGATGATGGTATGCCTGCCATCTTGTAATATAGACCGTCCAATCTATATCTGACGGATAGAAAGCCAACTATGACAATTTTACAAAAGATACCTGCACCTCTCTCCACATTTACAGATAAGGCCTTGCCTTGTTCATACTTATCTCCCACAACCTCGTGCTCCTCCCTATGTCTCTATCTCTACTACTCTTCTTTGTTTTTTTATAACAAATCGAATAGTGTTGCATCGTCCGCTGCACGCCCGACTGAACACGCCTCCTCGCCTCCATCATCACCAACTGAGTCTTTTGTAGGAGTAGGAGTAGAGAGAAAACCGAGTTAGTGATGATGGTGTGCCGTGCAATGCACGGGCATCTTGCTATTTTTTTGCATATAAGTCCAAACACCACGTAGACACGGTCTTTGAGGACGATTCGTAGTCGCTCCACGCTCGGGCATTGAAGTTCGTAACTATTTTAGATTAGAATATACTACTCCTCCGGTGCTATTAGTATAGCAGAGTCCTACTCTACTACTCTACTCTAGCAAGTTAGGGCATAGTACTGTAGGGAGTACCAGTATTGTGATCACTCAAGCAAGTTGTCTGGCATTGATATCACCCTACGCTGCTGGTATGTGTCTCATAAGTCAAGTGGCGTGATGTCGTCATCATCGCCTGTCCACTTCCCGCAGCACATATTCTCTTCTCCATCATTGTCCGCACATAATCTCGTCCAATCTTCCATCCCCGCTAAGGCGCCTCCCCCTCGTCCGAAACCCAAGCACTAACAATGGCAGAACCGAGCAGCGTCCGCCAAAAGAGTGGCTGGAATTCGCTCCCCACAGAGGTAATCAAGCTCATTGTTTCGCGTGTGGACAATCTCAGTACCATGCCACTCGCCGCGTGCTCGTCGGGGCTGTACCGTTTGCTCAAAGCCCTCAGGCCGGAGGTTTTTAAGCCAGCTCCTTGCTTGCTGATGCAGCCTGATCTTTAGAAATGGCGTGTCACGCAACATAACAATCGTAGGGTGGCGAGCATCAACCCCCTTGAGTGCGATACGATCCCCGTCAGCCTCAACTACATTAATGGTATGTACTGGGTCGACATGAACACGTCTTGGATGGTGCTCGTCAACGGTCGCGGCAGCTGGATGCTCGTGGAGGTCTACACCCGGTGATTGAGCCCCCTTCCTTCGATAAACACTACACTACTTTGGCAACGTGGCCCAGAATACTCGGAATCTTACAGTAGCCAACATGATACCAAGTTTGATTTGCTCAAGGTTGTAATCTGCCAAGTGCCCACAAGATCTGCGAATTATAAAGACTTCAGGCTAATTGCATTCTTCAACCGCGGTCTCGCCTATCTGACATGTCACTGCGGTATGTGGATAAATCTGCACGTCCATCGCAGGATCATACATCCTCCATGGTTCTCTGATGCCATTGAACACCAAGGCTTCATTTACGCTGTCGACTCCTTCTATGGCTGGACGTATTGCTGGCCTACTCCAGTCATTGCTACAAACGGCTGTTACATCAGTATGTTACTTTCCTATGATATCATGATGGCTTGCTTATATTACTGTCAACATTTACTGAAAAAATTCATGCTCATAACATGCTGTTCTTAAGATTGACTAAATCAAGAGCCCTTTTTTATTTGACTCCAACTTGATATGATGTTGTAGGCCGCCTGGTGTCCCTACCCTTCCTAATCCCAGAACCTTTCAAAGAAAAGCGGCATGGCAGTTGCAGGTGGTTCCTGGCTCGATCAGACGACGACAAAAGATTGATGATCGTTCGTGCGTACCGGAAGTGTTGTTTCGCGGAATACAAACACAGTCACTGCAAGGTCTTTGAGCAGGATCCCAGCTTCTTTGGGCCTTCAGGAATTTTTGACTTGAGGCTGGTAAGTAGCCTTGGTACACGCTCTATGTTTATCGGACTGAATTATCCGATTAACCAGGAGATAACCGATGGCAAGGATCATGATGGCAACATGGTTTCGTTCATCAGGCAAAACTATGTGTCCAAAACGTACCATGCATCTCTGCATGCACCATACCCTGATATGTGCCGCCACGCTCTGCAGCCCAAAGTAGGAGAGAGGGTCGCAAGTATCAGACTTCGACCTGCTAGCTGGAATTTCCCCCGTCAGGCACCCATCTGGTCCAAGCCGTCAGTCAATCTCCACAGCTTAATAAATAGTAACGTCTAACTGAGCCAGTTAGTTAGATGCGTACACTTGGTGTAGTAGGATCTTTATTTAGTTTGATGCATACACTTGTTCTTTTTTGCTAGCCCTTTTGTAATGATGGCTGATGTTTGGTTTGGAAGAGAGGGTTGCGTCTTCACTCTTCTGGCCTGCTTACTGCTTCTGTTGCACCCCCAGCCCTTGTTGTTGCTGCTGCTGTTTTCAATGTACAATCAGAAGTATAATTCGTCTGTTGGTTGAATAAATGTGTTGTTAGAACGACAAACACAATGTTTTGGAAGTCGTTGCACGGTTCGATCCTTTAGTGCCCCATACCGTACGTAGCGCATACTATTTTTCGTACGAAACACATTTTCTACTTGTTGATAACATGCAGCCCACTCATGAATGCCCAATAGAGAAGCGCATAATTAACTGGAAGGGAGGCTCTCACATGAATCCAGCCCAGGTACATGCTCATGGTCCCCGAAACATAAATAAGTAAATAAATAAATAAATAAAGCTAAATGCTCACGCACCAGTTCTTTTGGAAAATAGGTAGCCCAGTATTTCTTTTTGAAGAATACCCAAGCTAGGCCTATTTGTTTTCTTCGAATTATTGGGCTGCATATCTTTCAAGACGAGTAGGGATGCATTCCGGCCTGGCCAAAGAGTATGGTCAATGTCTGTTAAAAGTAATATCAAAAGGGGTTGAAAATTCCAAAAAAATTATAGCAAATGGGATATTAGTTTCTTTTTTTGTTTTTATTCTTCACCGATATCTTACACGTATTTCATTGGATTTAACATGACATATTACTAATTTATTTTTAAATTTGTTTTAGTATGGCTATTAATTTTTGGATTAAGAATATTTCGTTCCCCAGCAAAAATTTGTGAATTTTCAAAATTTCCCACATATTTAGTTAATTTTTTGACCCTGGTACTGACCAGAAAATGGCCAGCAATTCTAAAAATGGAAAACGGTCTGCAATAAATTCCTGATCCAGCCTGCTGAACTAGCGCCGTGCCTGCTCCCTCCTCTTGTGGCCCGCTGTGATGCCGTGCAGGCTTCCCCAGCCCACCCTACTCCCTTCGCTGGCCTGGCCGCACGCAATCAACTGCCTCTTTATTACGCAAAAAAATGATTCCTCCCACTGACATCTGGGGCGCACCGGTTGGGAGGCTGACCTGTGGGCCTACTAAGTTGACGCGTACATAAGGCTTGTCAACTTAGTCAACAAATTATACTAGCAGAAGTAACCGTTGGATTTGAATCGAACGGTCCTGCTTCTTCTTCAATCGCTGCTCTTCTTGCACCAGCCGCCCAAACCAGCGCCAGGGAGACCGCCTGCTCTTGCCTCCAGTGGCCAGCTGTGCTCTCGTTGAGGCCTCATCGCCCCCTACTACTCCCACCGCTAGCCAGGCCCTGCAGCAACGGCAGCCTCACACCGCAGCCGAACCAGTGAACCCTCGTACTCCTCTCTGCGTGGGCATCCACTGCCGCGTCTTCCCCGGATCCGCGTCGTCCCCTTCCTAGGCCTCGCCGTCATCCACCGCCTTGGTGCTCTCGGCGCGGCGTGGTCAATCTGGTCAATGACATTCCATCGGAAGAGTACTATATGTGGAGAGGCTGACAGCTGGGTCCACGACCACAACCCAGTTTTTTGTGATTTGCCAAGTAAGTCGCTTTGTTAGGCATGTTGGGCTGCAAATCTTTCAAGACGAGGAGAGCTTTCATTTGGCTGGCCAAAAAAATGGCCCATCAGTAATGAGAAATGGGCTATACATTTTTAAAACACATCAAACCGGCAATTAGTTTCAAATATCTTTTTTTTCATTTCGAGATTTCAAATTACACTAATTTTTATGCATGGAGAATTTGTTGGATTTTATATAGATATACATTTATTTTTAAAATCAGTTTGAATGTGAGTCAAAATTTCGGGATTAAAAATAGTTCGGACCGCACTGAAACATGCAAAATTTCGTATAATTTTTTAACCATGGCCACAATATGGGCTGTAATGCTAACAAAAAGAATATGGGCTCCAAAAAAACCTTAATAATTAGCAAATGGGCTGTAAATTATTAGAAATAATGGCAGATGGGTTGTATGCTGTTTTCCACAGATTTGAGGCTTTCCTAAAAAAAAGTTTGACGC
The DNA here is from genome assembly GCF_018294505.1 of Triticum aestivum. Taxonomy (NCBI): domain Eukaryota; kingdom Viridiplantae; phylum Streptophyta; class Magnoliopsida; order Poales; family Poaceae; genus Triticum; species Triticum aestivum. The sequence goes on along the minus strand of NC_057804.1, from coordinate 227,428,242 downwards.
ACAAGCAGTGACTATTGGATGGCCATCCAACGGCCGTCGTGCTTCTTCAATCTCTACTCTTCCTGCTCCAGCCGCTCAAACAAGCGCCGGCGGGACTTCCTGCTCCCACCTCCCCACGGCCGGCTCTGCTGCCGCGCAGGCCTCACCGCCCCACCATACTCCCATCGCTGGCCTAGCCATCCCTCTACTCACCCACACCTGCTGTTATTCTCCAGCGACGGCAGACGAACCAGTAAACCCTCGTACAGTCGTACTCCCCTCCGCGTGGGAAACAACTGCCGAGTCTTCCCTGCCTCCGTGTCATTCCCTTCCTAGGACTCGCTGTCGTCCACCGCCCTGGTGCTCTCGGCGCGTCCTGGTCAACATGGTCAACAACCGACATGCATCTGAAGTGGACTGTACGTGGAGAGGCTGATAGCTGGGTCCACGGCCGCATGCAAGGAAATGCCTCCTTATTACGCGCAAAATAGTGATTCCTCCGCCTGACATCAGGGACCCACCGAAAGGGCCTCTGTATTTCACGAAAAAAACGTTACCGCCGCTGATAGATCGGACCCACCAGCTATATCTTCGCATGCAAGGAAGTGCCTCCTTATTACGCACAAAAAAATGAATACTCCCCCTGTTAGCTGGGACCCAGTATAGTGGCAGGCTGACTTGTGGGCCTACTAAGTTAACAGGGACGGAGGGATTTGTCAACTTAGTCAATATGCTCCCCCTGTTAGCTGGGACCCAGTATAGTGACCGTACGATGTCCATCCAACGACCGTAGTGCTTCTTCAACCTCTAGTGTTCTTGCTCCAGCCGCCTAAACCAGCGCCGATCGTGCCTCATGCTCCTGCCTCGCGTGGGCGGCTGTGATTCGACGGAGGCCTCACCGCTGCCTACTACTCCCACCACTGGCCAGGCCATCCCTCTACTCACCCACACCCCCTGTTATTCTGCAGCGACGACAGCCTCACACCGCAGCGAACCAGTGAACCCTCGTACTCCTGTACGCGTGGGAATCCACTGCCACGTCTTCCACGGCTCCGCGTCATCCCCTTCCTAGGCCTCGCCGTCGTCCATCGCCCTGGTGCTCTCTGTGCGGCGTGGTCAACGTGGTCAAGGAACGGCTTCCATCGGACATGGACTGTACGTGGAGAGGCTAACAGCTGGGTCCACGGCCGCAGCAAGGAAGTGCCTCCTTATTACGCGCAAAATAATTATTCCTCCACCTGACAGCGGGGACCCACCCGGAGGGGCTACCGTATTTCGCAAAAAAAATTGTTTCCCCCCTGACTGCTGGGACCCACCAGCTACACCTCCGCATGCAAGGAAGTGCATCCAAGCAAAAAAACAATTCGCCCCCCTGACTGCTGGGACCCACCAGCTACATCTTCGCACGCAAGGAAGTGCCTGATAGTCGGGACCCACCTGGTCGAAGTGTACATAGCGTTGTCATTCTGGTCGCGAACATGTATGTACATATATACTGGTGGATGTAGAGGCGTGCACGTGTCGTAGTAGAGGCGCGCACGTAGCATGTACATGTACGTACAGCGGCCAGGGTGCAAGAAAGAAAATACGGCCACATATGTGTACATACAGGCGGGGTCTCGAACGCCTACTCGCGCATACGTACGGCGAGGGATCGTGTACATGGCTGGGTCGGAACGGAGAAAAAGCGTCGTCGTCGTGTTCATGGGGAGGCAACGGAATGCGTCGTGTTCATGGGGAGGCAACAGAATGCGTCGTGTTCATCGGGAGGCAACAGAACGCGTGGAAGCCAACCGGCTGGGTCAGAACGGAATGCGTCGTCGTGTTCATCGGGAGGGCTTGGATGGAACAGGAGATGGAAACGAGGCCGGGCGTACCGCAGAACGGAGGAAACGGCCTTGTGTTTGACAGACCATGTTCGAAACGGGAACTTGTTCATCGGGAGGGGTCTGGCGTGCCGCAAAACGGAGGAAAAGGACCTCCTACTGTCGAAATGGGGGTCCTGTTGATCAGGAGGGGCGTGGCGTACCGCAAAACGGAGGAAACAGACCTCCTACGGTCGAAACGGGGGTCCTGTTGATCGGGAGGGGTGTGGCGTACCGCAAAACGGACAAAACGGACCTCGTACAGTCGAAACGGGGGTCCTGTTCATCGGGAGGGATGTGGTGTACCGCAAAACGGACGAAATGGACTTGTGTTGGAGCGCTACGGTCAAAACGGGGGTCATGTTCATCGCGAGGGGTGTGGCGTACCGGAAAACGGGACTCCACGGGATACTGTTCATCTCCACCATCGACCTCCTCCAGCCTCCACGGGCTACCGTCGACCTCCTCCAGCTTCCACGGGCTCCTGTTCATCTAGCCTCCATCGCGTGCTACTCCACCGGCTACTGTTCAACCACCCCTCCACGGGCACCCCTCCACCATCTACTGTTCATCAAGTCCTCCACACCACGGGGTCCTGTTCATCCAGAGGCAACGCCACCGCTCACTGTTCATCGAAACCCACACCGCAACGCTCACTGTTCATCCAATCGATCAGCTTTAGTTAGCAGAAGTAGAGAAGGAATCGCTCGATCAGGTTCAGTTAACAGCCATCGATCGATCACTCGGGTTCAGTAACGCGTAGCCTGCAGTGCAATCGCTCGGGTTCAGTTAGAGCCCAATGTCTCGCTCGGGTTCACTTAGAGCCAACACCTCATACACACGTGCGTACGTGTACGAGAGAAACAAGCATCAATCGGCCCCCGACCTCCCACCGTAACCGGGAACTCCCTGAAATTTTCCTCACCCTCGCTTCTACCACGGTTTTTTCAGTCATGGACGGCCCAAAGAATGTCATGCAGCTGCGTCTCCGGCCCGCCCAGGACAAAAAGCCCATTTTCTGTCATGATTTTTTGTCAAAGAAGTAGGAGACCACCACATCTATGATGATACCGGGTTTTGTCACAATTATCGTCACAGAAGTGTCATATGTATGATAGATTTTTTTTTGTTCGGCCCAAAATGTCATGGATGTGTCTTTTTTTTGTAGAGCTCCTACTTCCAGCACGTCCACACCTAGTCATCCTCGGCCATGGGACGCAGCTACCGCCGCCGACAGAAGGCGAGGTCAAAAGCACCGGCGGTGCGAAGCCCATCTTGCGGCATCCCGAATGCCATGTTCGTCCGACGTTCGTGGCCACTAGCTAGCCAAGATAGCACACAACCTTCTAGATGCATCCAACTTCTTGTCTGCAAGGTTTGCTAGCTAGGTTGGCACGGTGGTGCAGTGGCTTGCTCACGCGTGCCGCGCTAAGGCCAGCTATCTGGCTCGAGCGAAGGCCAGCGCGGCATCTTGCTCGCGCGTGAGTCACGCTCGGGCCAGCCAGCCAACCCGTGCCGAGGCCAGCACGGTGTTCGGCCCATCTCGCGGAGCGGCGGCCAACTTGCTCATCACTGGTGCCACCGACGAACACGTATCAGTACTCTTTGAAGTAATGTTCAGGAAAAATAATGATTGGAGGAGGAAGAATAGGATAGAAGGTTAGATGTGGGTCCCCCGTGTCAACGGTCAAAAAAATGTGTAGGTTTAAGCTACCTCATCAGCATGGACGTGCGGGCCAACCCTGTCGTAAACGGTTTAAACGAGCCTGATTGGCACTATCTAGTAGTTGTTTGGCGCGGATTATGAAATTTTGGGTATGTTTTTGCTATTTTTTGTACAATAGTTTCTTCCTTGGGCTGGTTGAAAGTGGTAGTTTTTTGTTAAATAATCTACATACTATAAGTAGGAGTGAAAGTTAAGCTTTGGAAGCCAATAAGCATGGCTAGCTACATAGTGCCTATGTGTATGTAATTCAAACTAAATATCAACCGTGAGTGACTAATATCTTGATGGAAATCTCGAAACTATGGAAATACTAGCATTTTTTTTGCATGGTTGGAATTACTAGCAATGTTCACATGCGTTGCAATGGATCATAATTACAATAATACTTATTCACAAACTTGATAGAAAACACTCTAATTTTGATATACATATATCACAAGAGATATATTATGTTTCAATCAGAATGTATTCCTTGGGCTGCTTTGGTGAGGTGAGGGAGGGATGTGGTTGGTTTTAAGATACTAATTAAGGGTTTTTCTACAAATTAGTAGAAAAGTTGGATGTTGTTGAGAAAAGGCAACAACTTACCCCACAGTCGTTAGATGTAGATCTAATGGTCAGAAATGACGGATGGCAGACACACCATCATCACCAACTAAGTCTTCTGTATGAGTACTAGCAAGATGTCCGTGCATTGCACTGAACATCAAGATGCATTTTTTTTATAAAAACACCTGTTGTGATTGACCCATGCAGGAGTAATCCCACGTGTAAAAACTAATGATATCTCGAGAAAGAGGAGAGATAAGGTGAGGAGGAGTGGGGTGTGGTGGTGATTGGTGGTGGGACTGAGCGGAGGCATGGGGATGAACGACGCCGGCAGCCACCACCATGTGTGTTGGTTCCAAACGCTTTCTTTTTTAATTGGTCAACAATGAGGTTGTGGGAGATAAGTATGAATGAGGTAAGGCCTTGTCTGCAAATGTGGAGAGAGGTGCGGGTATCTTTTAGTTTAATTTCTATCGGTCAGATATAGACCAGACGGTCTATATTGCAAGATGGCAGGCGTACCATCATCACCAACTCGTTTTTTTATAAGAGAAGAGATATATGTATGGAGATACAAATGTATTATC